>NC_133329.1:336383208-336549886 GCF_042186555.1 Aquarana catesbeiana
CAACTGTGCACAAAAGGCTCGCCAGAACCGGGACACAAACTGACTACCCCTGTCAGAGACAATCACCTTGGGTAGCCCATGTAAGCGAAAGATCTCCCGAGCAAAAATAGAAGCCAGTTCCTTAGAAATAGGCAACTACTTGAGTGGAATACAATGCGACATTTTCGAGAACCGGTCAACCACCATAAGGATAACTGTGTTGCCCTGGGAGTTGGGTAACTCCACAATGAAATCCATAGACAGGTGGGTCCAGGGCCTCTCTCCATTGGGTATGGGTTGTAGGAGGCCCACTGGAAGGTGTTGTAGAGTCTTATGCCCCATACACACGGTCGGATTTTCCGACGGAAAATGTGTGATAGGACCTTGTTGTCGGAAATTCCGACCGTGTGTAGGCTCCATCACACATTTTCCATCGGATTTTCCGACACACAAAGTTTGAGAGCAGGATATAAAATTTTCCGACAACAAAATCCGTTGTCGGAAATTCCGATCGTGTGTACACAAATCCGACGGACAAAGTGCCACGCATGCTCAGAATAAATAAAGAGATGAAAGCTATTGGCCACTGCCCCGTTTATAGTCCCGACGTACGTGTTTTACATCACCGTGTTTAGAACGATCGGATTTTCCGACAACTTTGTGTGACCAGGTGTATGCAAGACAAGTTTGAGCCAACATCCGTCGTAAAAAATCCTAGGATTTTGTTGTCGGAATGTCCGAACAAAGTCCGACCGTGTGTACGGGGCATTACTCTGAGCACACACGGAACAGGCAGCTACGAAGGCGGTTACATCAGCATGTAGACTAGGCCACCAGAATTGTTGGGAAATGGCCCAAGAGAGTTGATTCTTCCCAGGGTGGCCAGCAGCCTTGGGAGAATGGTAAGTCTGGAGCACGACAGTACGGAGGCTCTCGGGAACAAAGCAGTGGTCACAAGGTTTCTCAGAAGGAGCATCGACCTGAGCAGCAAGAATTTTTCACCCAAAGGAGAAGTGAGACTGGTGCGAACCATAGCCAGAATACGATCAGGAGAAATCACAGGAACCGGAACCGACTCCATCTTGGAAGTGGAGGAAAATGGTTGTGACAAGGCGTCAGCCCTTACATTCTTAGTACCAGGTAAGAATGAGACAATGTAATTAAAACTCGACAAGAAAAGAGCCCATCGCGCCCTTCTGGGAGAGAGGCGCTTAGCCTCAGACAAGAATGTGAGATTCTTATCGTCAGTAAGAATGAGAACCGGCACAGTGGTACCTTCAAGGAGATGTCTCCATTCTTTCCGGGCTAAAATGATCGCCAACAACTCTCTGTCACCAATCTCGTAATTGCACTCTGCAGATGACAATCTCTTGGAAAAGTAGCCACACGGATGAATAGTGCTCTCAGAGTTAGGACGTTGAGACAGAAGGATGTGCCAACACAGGAGCAGAAACAAAGGCAGCCTTGAGACTCTCAAAGGCCTTAATGGACTCCGGAGACCAACTCTGTGGGTTGCCGTCCTTTCTGGTCATATCTGACCAGAGACGAGAAGTTACGAATAAACTTCCAATAATAGTTGGCAAAGCCAAGAAAACGCTGCAGAGGACGTAAACCCACGGGTCGAGGCCACTGTAGGACTGCTGAAAGTTTTTCTGGGTCCATCGAAAAACCAGCAGTGGAAATGACATAACCCAGGAATTTAACCTGTTCACGATGGAATTCGCACTTCTCCAATTTACAATAGAGATTGTTCTCTCTTAGTCTCTGAAGCACACGACAGACATCTCTGTGGTGGCTCTCCAGGGACTTGGAAAATATGAGGATATCGTCGAGATAAACCACCACACATAACTGCAACAAATCTCGGAGGACATCGGTAATAAACTCCTGGAAAACTGCCGGAGCGTTACAAAGGCCAAAAGGCATTACGAGATACTCATAATGACCTGTTCTGGTATTAAACGCAGTTTTTCACTCATCGCCCTCCTTAATCCTGACGAGATTGTATGCCCCTCTCAAATCAAGCTTCGTGAAAACCGTTGCTCCCTTGAAGCGGTCAAATAACTCCGTAATCAACGGAATGGGATAGGCATTCTTAATCGTGAAACGATTGAGACCCCTATCATCAATACAAGGTCCCAGTTCACCACTCTTCAGAAAAAAGAAACCAGCACCAGCAGGAGACGAGGATTTGTGGATGAAACCTAGAGAAAGTGCGTCTGCAACGTACTCCTCCATGGCCTTATCCTCCAAGACCGACGAAGGGTAAACCTGGCCACAAGGAGTTATGGCACCAGGTTGAAGGTCAATTGCGCAATCATATAACTGGTGTGGAGGCAAAGTACCGGCTTGACCCTTGTCAAAGACATCGCTAACATCGCAGTACTCCTCCAGCAGGGAGGAGAGTGAAGAGGTGCACAGGACCTTGGCTACCTTATGGATGTATCTCTGACTGCACTGTGGCGACCAGGACAGAACCTCAGCCCGGAGCCAATCAAAAGAAGGGTTGTGCCTCTGTAACCAAGGATAACCAATAACAAGCAGAAACTTAGGTGAGGAAATAACTTGGAATTGGATTATCTCATGGTGAAGAGCCCCTACGGCCATGGACGACGGAACAGTCTCATGAGTCACATAGGCAGGCTGTAGAGGTCTCCCGTCAAGAGCCTCAATGGCAAGTGGAGTGTCATGCAGCTGCAGCGGAATCGAGTGCTTCGATACAAAGGCAGCATCAATGAACAGGCCTGCAGCCCCAGAGTTGATTAGAGCCTGTAACTCGATGGATGACTCAGCCCAAGAAAGGGTAACCAAAACCAGGGGCTTATCCTTCTGGATAACTGGAAACAAAACAACACCACCTAAGGCCTGTCCGTGAGAGACGTGTGAAGCCCAAGTGCATGGGTTCACCTTCACTGACCGACTCGGTACCAAGAGGCATGGGAGGTGAGGGAGGCAAGGGTGGGACTGCAAAGCTCAGAGATAAATGTACAGGAGGCTTCCGCAAGCGCTCCTTAAAAGGAGGGTCTTTCTCTGAGTCTGGAGTCATAAAGGATAGCAAATGTGATCAACCTCTCCAGCTCAGTGGGTATATCTCAGGCTGCTATCTCATCCTTGAAGTTATCCAAGAGACCATGAGAAAAGGCGGCCACGAGGGCCTCATTGTTCCAAGCAACCTCTGCTGCCAGAGTATGGAATTCAATGGCGTAATCAGCAACAGTTCTCGTACTCTGATGGACATGAACCTCTTGGCAGCAGAAGCGGAGCATGTGGGAACGTCAAATACCCTTTTGAAGGAAGTCACAAATTCTGGGTAACTCAGAACCACGGTTTTTTGCGTCTCCCATAGAGGGTTTGCTCTCTCAGAAAGCAAAGATATCACAAAACCTACTTTGCTTCTGTCCGTGGGAAACGCCTGGGGCAACATCTTAAAGCATATCTCAACCTGGTTGAGAAACCCTCTGCATTAAACTGGATCACCCCCAAATAACTGAGGAAGCGGAGCGGAAACAGACATACCTCTTATAGAGGTAATACTCGAGGCGGGTGCCTGTACAAAGACTGGCGCAGCAGCAAGGACAGCCTGCAACTCAGGTTGTACTGGAACAGCCAGAGTGGGAGACTTCAGGTGAGCCGTGCGACTCAGGTGAGTTTGTAACGATATGGCAAACTGATCCATGCGGTGATCTTGCTCATCCAATCTGGAAAAAATATTACCAACAAGTGGATTGACTGTATCTTCTGAATTCATTGCCTTCGCCTACTGTCAGAAAGAATGAATTAGACCGAATCAGAAGTATAGTTAAATCACACTTGTTTAATAATAATAATAAAATGTAAACGGAGTAAGCGTAGTCAAAACAAGCCAGAGTTCAGTAACCGGATCGGGTAGTCGGCCAAGCCAATGTCAGAGAGCCAGAGATAAATGTAGAAATACAACAAGCAAGATCAGGAGCCAGAAGGAACATCAGCCGAGCAAGTCTTCAACAGGAACGCAGGAGAAAGTCTCTGTGATTTTGACAAATGCGAAGGCAGAGATCAAGTGAGCTCGATGGCTTTAAGTAGGCAGGACTGATGAGCAGGATGAAAAACAGCTGAGTCACTGTGGAGAGATAGGTGCTGGTAATTAGCTGACAGCTGAGCGGACAGCTCAGAGAAGGAAGGGCTGAGCCCAGCCCTGACACCAGGTCTCTGAAATTCCCACAAAATCCAAATCCTCCACGTACAACAGTATCTCTAGTTCACCCATCTTGTCCGCCAGGCTCCTTTCATTGGTGAACATGCCACTAGTTTGGACCGGTCGCATATTATCCTCTTATTGGGTGTTCTGAGATTGCAACTAGGACTTGCTACTATACTTATCTTGGATTTATGTGCTTTGGTCAACCTACCACTAATGGCCCCAATACTACCCTCTGGAATATGTTCCGTGCTGACTATCTCTACATCTGGACCCTCCCCCCCATCGCCTAATTTAAAAACCCCTCTAACTTTTGGGCCATCTTCATTCCCAGCTGATCTACACCCTCCTCATTTAGGTGCAGTCCATCCCTTCTATAGTACTGGTTATCGACTGAGAAGTCAGCCCAGTCCTCCAGGAACCCAAACCCCTCCTTACTACACCAGCTCTTCAGCCACTTGTTTACTTCCCTAAAGTCCCTCTGCCTTTCCGGTGTGGCTCAATGTACCTGTAGTATTGAAAATAGTACCTTGGAGGTCCTTTTCCTCAATTTAGCTCCCAAGTCCCTAAAATCATTCTTTAGGACACTTCATCTGCCTCTGACTTTGTCATTGGTGCCCCTCCCAGTAATCTGTCCACCAGATGTGAGATGTGCCGAACATGAGCGCCCGGTAGACAACATACAGTTGGGTGCTTCAGGTCTTTGTTACAGATTGCCCTCTGTGTCTTTCTAAGAATTGAGTCCCCTACCACCAGAATCTGTCTTTCCTTTCGCTTCGCTTCCCCCCCACTCTCACTGGAGGATTTCTTCCCCACAGCAGATAGGAGAGTCCCTCAGCTCCAGTAGTGCTGGTCCCTGACTGGTTTCACCAATGTCACTCAATGGAGCGTACTTATTGGGATGCTCCAGCCCTGGATCGGTCTCCCTGGCACTTCCCTCTCTACCCTTCCTGACTGTCACCCATCTACTCTTTCTTAGTGCCTGCACCTCTTTGTCTCCACCCGCCTCTGTGCTGGCCCCTGCCGGCACCTGCCGTGTACATTCCTGGCTCTCCTTTAGTATGGAGGGACTTCTCAGTGCTGACAGTTGCTTCCCCAGATTCAGAACCTGGGCTTCCAGGGAAACAATGTGCTTACATTTTGCACAGTAGTATTCACCCTCGATCGGATGATCAAGGAACTCATACATGCCGCAAGATGTACGACGAGTCTCCTCTCCACACCCGCCGGGCATCGTACCTATTAAATTTAATGAGGATTGGGGATTATACCCTGTCCAAATTACCTAACAAGTACAGCTGCTGTTCTTTTAAAGGCTTATTGGCACCAAGCAGAGGCTAACACGCGCCTACTCGCATCTGGCGTGTGCACACGCGCACACACACACGCTGCTGCCCAGCTCGTTGGACCAACAATAGAACCCGTCTGCATGTGTGAGCATGCACGCATCTCCGCCTTGTTGCAGTAAGCCCCTGACAGGTAGAACCTTCTTTTCCATAGAATAGGTAACAGGCCTTTCACCATGGCATGCCACAACTGGGAATGTCTGAGTCTATTGTTGAAAGCAATGATGCTGCTAAGGAGTATAAGCAGCACTCTCACCACCCACCATCTTCAGTGAGAGATCTGCCTGGCAGCCTCCTTGTACATTTTGTATTATTTGAGCAGTCATAAGCTCTTCTAATGCTTCACGTACATACCACTGACCTGGAAGAAAATAATAAACTTTTTGTTTCATCTTTTAAACACTATGCTTTTAGTGTGTACCAGAGAAACCAAGTTGAGCAGAACCCATTAATGTCACAGTGATCAGTTACCAATGGAAATAAATAATTCATGACAAAAGGAATTAGTCTAATTAGCCGGCTGTTTGAGTCCTTTGATAAAGCCCGGCTCTAATTCCGTGAAGGGCAGGAAGTGTTGTCATCATTCAGCCCTGAAAAGATTAGCATCTATTATGAATGAGGTTAGACACCCCAGTGAAGCCATGTGTGTCTTGGAGACAAACTTAATATGTTCCAGAGTAGGACACTGTTTGTCTCTCCAACAGATCACAGTTCCTACAGGGCTATTGTATGTAATAACAAACAGGGATCATCGCCTCGATCATTCTCTCTCTGTCCATCATCCTGACAACTGTGAAAATACATTTACCATGCAAAGCAGGGGAGCAACCTTGAATGACTACAACCAAGTGTAGCCAATGCACAAGAAATTCTTCATCTCTAAATGGCATCAGTGAATCCGGTCAAATAAAATATTTAGGGACAAAATAGGGAAGGTATTTTAAATGACATTCCTGATCTGCCAAACCTAAAACATAAGAGACAGTACATAAAGAATTGTTATTCTTTGTGTTTTCACAGAAAATGAAAAGCATAATGCTTTCTATGTGGCCATAGTTTTAAACATATTTAACAGCAAAATGGAACAATTAAAAAATAAAGTAAGATTCAGAAAATGTTGTACATTAAACAACAATCAATCACTTTGTTGTTATTAAATTGTTATACAAAAAGGACAAAACTGTAGCAGCCACTCTTTTCTCATTTTGATGAGAGATCGCAGGCAGCACTTTTTGCTGCTTATACAACTGCCTCCTGCGAAAGTGGAATTGAGATTCCTCCACCCCCCTCTGACTGGGAAGGCAGCACCTATCCTAGTTGTTTTTACTATATATTTACCACACTGGCACACTGAAAAACAGCAGATTGAGACTAAGTAAAGTGGATCTAATCCCTTTTACTAACATCTCATATACTGTAAGCTCTTACCCACACCAATGTCATTTCATATGTAATTTGTAGTCACTTTAATTAAAATAATACCTGGTGATACTGCCTTAAAGGTCCTTCCTGTAATGGGTTGACAACACTCTGTGCTTGTCTCCCAACTGTACCCCTGTGTTGTCACCCTGTCACATACACACACTCCCAATATAGACCACTAGTGGCCAAGTCGCTGCACATTGCATTGTTGTCACAAAAACCCTACGCTGAGCAGCCACTATTAGAGAAAGTACATTTAGACAGGAAGTTGCTGAAAGAGGCTGGAGAAGATTAACAGCATTGACATAAAAAAAAGGTGAAAATAGTATTTTATTTTTTAACATTTCAGTTGCTTATGGCTCCCACTGCTTTAGCAAACTAAATGTCATCCTTCTAGGTATGACATCCACTTTAAAGCTGGACAAAGTCCACCCCCAGCCCCCCCCCCCCCCCACATTGCAAGGTTAAATACTCATTTAGTCTAGGGGTGTAGGGGTAAGGTGTATTAGTACCCTATTCCTGACTCCAGCAGGTGTCCTCCATCCATGCAACCTGTCCAGCCCTTCCACCTAGGGCACTCTAAGTCGCAGTTACATATTCACCTTCTCCACATAAAATACAGGATAAGGGACCTTAAACATTAAAATTAGAAGAAAAGAGGTTTAACCTTAAACTACGTAGAGGGTTCTTTACTGTAAGAGCGGCAAGGATGCGGAATTCCCTTCCACAGGCGGTGGTCTCAGCGGGGAGCATCGATAGCTTCAAGAAACTATTAGATAAGCACCTGAATGACCCCAACATACAGGGATATACAATGTAATACTGACACATAATCACACATAGGTTGGACTTGATGGACTTGTGTCTTTTCAACCTCACCTACTATGTAACTATGTAACCTTACACTGTACACCCCCAGGGATGAGGCCTGCACTGTATGTGATGGTGCTCAGGGACTGCCCACAAGCCCAGAGCTTTGGGAATACGAGAACATCCCTGGAACCTGCTGAACTGAGGGATGGAGTAAGTACCACACCTCATCCCAGAACCCATAGTTTAAACGAACACTTAACCCTTGCAGTGTTGGGGTCCCCACTTCAAAGGTATATTTTGTCTAATTCCTGATGCTCAGCTTTAAGACATTTTTGCCACTATGTGTCAAGTAGTGACTTTGCAATATAGAGTAAGAAAATAACCTCAAGTGCTGCACACCATCAGAGCCCAAAGGGTAATAAGTAATGAGAGCAGCCTCAGCCTGTCTTCGTCCAGGCCACAACCCTCCATGCATTTCGCCCGGCCCACTGGGCTTAGTCATGGAGGAGAACACACTTGGGAGGAGGACTTGGGACATAACTTTGGTTAACATTGGGGAGAATGAGTACACGTGTCTCTAACAGCTACAAATTTGTAGCAGTGTTGAATTGTAAGTCTGCTAACTTGGTGCACATTTTTACTGGCAAGCTGTACACTTGCAGAGCACTTGAAGCAAAAGTTCTAGTTGACATTTTTCTAATGTGTAGCAAATTTGCGTGGCAAGTCTCTACCAAGAGCAAAGTTGCAGTGGTGAGCAAAGTTACAGTGGTGAGTTGCGGTGGTGATTCTACAACAAGAGCTCTGCAAGTCTACAGCATGAAAATTCAGTCACAGTGACCCCTGTTGTGGGATGACTATTGCATGACATAACTGAACCAGAGAAAAATCAGCAATATTGGGACTTTAAATGAGGATAGTGGGGCCGTTCATACCTCTCCTCCATCCCGGTTCAATATTAGAAACTAAAAAAGAGAGCAGATGTGGGACTTTAAGTGAGGCACACGGGAGCAGAAGTCAAACTAGAATAAAGTTTCAATTTTGTAATATAAAGTAATACATAAGTTCATAAGTTTACATTTATAGGCACATAGCTCAATAAATATAATTTGTATTCAATCATAAAATACATTCCAACAAGGACTTCTATGTAAACATATGAGGATATGAATAAAAGATACATAACAATAAATATGTGGCACTCAGTGTCACTAGAAAAAAGTGGCAAAGACAAAATGCAATAACATTGGATCTGGATCTGGAGTCATGTAATGCGGACTTGCTGCAATTTTGCAACAAATTTGTGATGCATGCCAAGCCTAGCAATAGCTTAGCACATCATTTTCAAACTTGCAGCCCAATTGCTTGCTATCTGGGTAGTTGTTTTGCAAGTAACAGTATTCACCTATTTACTGTTTCCCCCTGCAGCTGAAAGCTCTCATGTTCACTTCTTGTAATCAGAAGACAACGCTGCTTCCTCTGTTTCTAAATGCCTCCATTGTCCCCTTTTACGTTATGCCACTTTGTACAGACTACAACATGCCATCATTACATCATTGGGGTAGTTGCTCTTTCATCAGTGAAAAGCCCTGGTATCTCAATCAACACAGAAATCCCGCCAAGGTTCCTCCCACCCCCTCACGATTGTCCCACAAGGACCCGCCCATTCCCGCCTATCTCCCACATATGATCCGCCTACTCCCAACTATGTCCCACCTATGTTCCGCCTACTATCACCAATCTCGATATAGCCTGCTCCCGTCTATTCTACCTTTCTCTGAGAGCATTACTGCGGCAGCACTGGCAGTCACATACCTCGGATTGCGCTGACTCTCTTTCACATAACACACACCCAGCTATTGATTGACAGATGGGCGTGTGTTATGTAAAATAGACTGAGCATGATAGAAGGCATAAGGAGTCATGGGGACTGTAGTTCCCTGTGGGAGATGCAAAAGCTAACACAGTGAAAAGTAATGACGTGTTAGCTCTGCAGAACTCCTTCCACCATCACTTGCATTATCAAGCAGAGGAGGAATGGTGGGGGGAATAATAATCTCATTTGTTATATTTATTACCATGTGTAACTTCGAGGTGTTTATATAAGGGTTTATTAAAATGAGCATGCTGCCTGGGTGTGCTGATAATTATTCAGAATTGCAGCACCTAGAGTAAACTTGATATTACCCTAAAACACTATTTTGTATAGTTTGTATAATGACAAATGAAATGGAAAATGCTGTGCCTTTCCCCGCGGCTGTTGGGAGATGCACTGTGCAAGACAAGCAGTGACATTCTGGGTAGTATGATGTCCAGCTGCAGTTCCTCTACAGATAGCTCGGGGAAAATGTATGTAAATATGGCTGCCAACCAGATCGAACATGGGAAGTACGAGAAGAACACCGCACAGTGAACATTCATGAAAATATTACAAAAGATGATTAAATATAACTGATTAAATGAGGAATCCACAGAAAAAATGCTAGTCAGAAAATGTAAAAAGGCAAGCTTAATCCTTTATTGCCAACTTCATTTGCTCCATTACAATGTAAACCTCCCTGAGGACTGAATATAAATGTTAGAATTCAGGTGGTCCTTTTTTCATTTTTCTTGTTAATTTCCATTATGAAATACATACTGTCAGGAAGTATATCATTATTTTATTGTTACCCGCTAATGCAGTAACATAGAGTGTGTAACCTTTCCGTTATTCTTCCAGCCTCAAGTAAAAAATTCCATTAGCCAGTTCATAACATTTGCACATACAAGTGTAAATGAAGTCAGCGTCAAGTATCAGCAGAATGAAAAGCATTACAACTACACGACTCCAAAGAGCTTCCTGGAGCTTATTAAATTGTACTGGAATCTTCTGGGAAAGAAAAGAGGAGAGCTGCTGCAGAAGATAGAGAGACTGGAGAATGGATTACAAAAATTGCAAACAACAGCTTTTCAGGTAACTCTAACATTACTGATGTGATCATATAATGATGTTTTAATCTCTCTCTCTCTCTCTCTCTCTCTCTCTCTCTCTCTCTCTCTCTCTCTCTCTCTCTCTCTCCCTCTCCCTCTCCCTCTCCCTCTCCCTCCCTCTCTCTCTCTCTCTCTCTCTCTCTCTCTCCCTAAGTAGCATTAGTATCAAAGTGGACCCATTCCCATTTCACTTGAACCAATACATATTACTAAATTATTGTTGTTGCTTAGTATCAATGGGACAGGGATTGTTCAATTAGCAAATTGAATGTTCACTTTCCAAAGGTTTACCTAGCTTAGTAAATAAGGTAAAACTGTGTTAATCTTCCAACTATGTGCAAAATAAAAACATTAGGGGAACCCTTATGTTCCATATATGGAATCCTGGTTGAGAATGGGGTTGATTTCCTAAAGCTGGAGATTTGAAAATCTGGTGCAGCCAGGGCTGGTGCTAGACTAGTTTGCACCCTAGGCAAGTCTTGCGCTATATAAGTGATATATATTTTTATATATATATATATATATATATATATATATATATATATATATATATATATATATATATATATTTCTATTTTCTGGGCGAAGAGGCAAGGGGGTGGGGTAACTACATATACCACTGCAAAACATTAACATTTCATTTGGCCAGCAGCAATGATTTTTTAAATGCTTAAAGTGAAACAAAGAAAACTACCAATTCTTTTAAATAACATGCCTGGGGTGCCCCAATCCTGCCTGTGAAGGGGCAGATTTCTGTTATGTACAGAAAGCAAACGCACCGACATTTACAAAGGAGAAACATGTTTAAAATTGCAGCTGCAGCCATAGTCTGTGGGTCTGTTCACACCATGTGTTTTCCAGTAACATTAGTGCCATGCACGTTAAATGTTATTCATGGCACCCCAACACACAGGGGTTATGCCCTGGGAAAAAAAGTGTGGGAACTCAACCAAGTTCCCCCTCCCCCACCCCAAAAATAAAAAAGTGTGTGTGTGTGTGTGTATATATATGTGTGCATGTGTATATATATATATATATATATATATATATATATATATATATATATATTACCTACTTCTTTTTTTAACAAATAAAGTGCAACATTTATTGTAAAGTGCCAGTTTACAAGGACATCTCCAAAATTCACATGCATTAAACAAATAAATATAGAACAGATGTAACAAAAAAATAATTTAACCTGTATGCTATACTAACAAAAAAAACAAAAAAAACACCACGATGTGTAATAATGGTTCCCTCATAGGGAATTTCTAAAACAAGTTGCAATAACTGGGGGCCCCTTCTGCACTATGTCTCTATGCAGGGTCTTTCTGAGGTCTGGGAGGCCCTCCTGCACTATATTTCTATGCAGGCTCCGATATGTGGGCCCCTCCTGCCCCAAGGTGTCCGCACACATGTGTTGGTCTGTGCAAAGGAGTGGGGCCGGGAGTGCTGAGTGTGCCGGCCCCTCTCCTCAGGCTGCCTGTATTAATTGTGCAAAGTGAGGCCCAGGCCCCGGGCCACTCACTCCTCAGTGCCCATCAATGCAGCCTGATCAGTGCCATACAATGCAGCCTTACCAGTGCCCATCAAATGCAGCCTGTTCAGTGCCCATCAAATGCAGCCTTACCGGTGCCCATCATTGCAGTCTTACCAGTGCCCATCAAATGCAGCCTTGGCAGTGCCCATCAAATGCAGCCTGATCAGTGCCCATCAAATGCAGCCTTACCAGTGCCCATTAAATGAGGCCTTACCCATATAGCAAGGATAACTTTCCACACATTTGTGGCAGTATTGAATTGTAGACATGTGCACTGACAAAAAAATTCTTCGTTTTTCTTTCATTCGTGTCTTTTGCTTTTTTCAAAAATTTTGAAGTTCGGAAATCTGAAAATTCAGAAATCTGAAAATTCGGAAATCTGAAAATTCCGATTTTCAAATTTACGAATTTTCGAATTTCTGAATTAGAAATTTTGTAATGTTCAGATTTAACTATTAAATTATATATATATATATATATATATATATATATATATATATATATATATATATATGTGTGTGTATTGGAATTTCCTTTCAAATTTGGCTGTTTGTGAACATAACTAATGTCTATTAACTATCTGAAGTTACGAATTATCTGAAATAACGAATGCCCTCTAAACAAATGGAATGGAACATAATAATAAATAATAATACTAAAAAGGTTTTATTATTATTATTATTGTTATTTATTATTATAATGTTACGTTCCATTCATTTAGATAGCAATCGTTATTTCGGGTTTTTTGGTAACTTCGGATAAATTCGTACTCGTTACGTTCACTAACAGCCAAATTTGAAAGGAAATTTCAATACCTATAATTTAATAGTTAGTTATTATTTCAGATTTTCGGGTTTTCGAATTTTCGGATTTTCATTCTTTTGAATTTTCAGATTTTCATTCTTATTTTCGGATTTCCAAATTTTTGAATTTTCAAATTTCCAAAATCTCTAATTTCCAAATTCGAATTTCCGAAATTTTCCAATTTCTGAATTTTGAATTTCTGAAATTACAAATTTCCGAAATTTCCGAAATTCAAAAATTCAAAGTTTTGAAAATTCGGAAATTCGAAATATGAAAATTCAAAACTTCAGAAATTCGAAATTTCGGAAATTCGGAAAGCTGAAATTTTGGAAATAAGGAAATTCGAAATTTGCGGAAATTGAAAAATTCGGAAATTTTGGAATTAACGAATTTGTCAAAATTCGTTAAAGAACGAATTCAGAACTAAACGAATTGCACATGTCTATTGAATTGTAAGTCTTGTGAACTTGCTGCACATCTTCCCTGGCAAGTTGTGCACTTGCAGAGCACTTGAAGCTCTAGTTGACACTTTTCCAATTTGTAGCCAATTTGCATGGCAAGTCTCTAGCAAGAGCAAAGTTGGAGTGGTGAGTCTACAGCAAGAGCCCTGCAAGTCTCAGCAAGAGCCCCGCAAGTCTACAGCTTGAGCCCCGCAAGTCTATAGCAAGAGCCCCGCAAATCTACAGCTTGAGCCCCGCAAGTCTATAGCAAGAGCCCCGCAAGTCTATAGCCAGAGTTTTTGGCAAGAAAAAGGAAGCAAGCAGCCAAATCTACAATCACACAATCTGGTGACAGTGAACCCTCTGTTATTAACCTAATCCCTGACTGTACACGTATAAAATACATTCAATCCAACAATCATGTATAATGATAAAACCTGTGTCATTGCATAAAATTGTTCATCTATCATACAAAAATTATTTGTTTCTATGAAACAAGTAATTAAAGTGCAAATGCTGTTAAAAAAAAAGTGCAAAAGAAAAAACTGTGTGCTGACATATTGAACAAAAAATGCAGAGAGCAAGAAAATATTATTCATTAGCAAACTGCATGCATCAAAAATTCATGTGTTCAAAATATTTGCCGGCCATTTTGCTATCCCAGGAAAAATCCAAGATTATTATTATCACTTTCTTGGATTTTTCCCGGGATTGCAAAATGGACTTCAAATATTTTGAACGCATATGAATTTTTGATGCATGCACTTTACTAATGAATAATATTTTCTTGCACTAAGCACTTCTTGTTCACTGTGTCCGCACACAGTTTTTTCTTTTGCTCTTTTTTTTTTAACAGCATTTGCACTTGGTTTGTTTCATAGAAACAAATACATTTTGTATGATAGATGAATTATTTTATGCAATGACACAGAGTTTATCGTTATACATGATTGTTGGATTGAATGCATTTCACATGTGTATAGTAAGGGATTAGGTTAATAGCAGTGGGTTAACTTTTACCAGATTGTGGGATTATAGATTTGCGCTGCTTGCTTCTTTTTTCTTGCTAATTAACTGGTGATCATAGGCATGCGCAGGGGGTATGCCAGGTGTGCCTGGGCACACCCTAATCAACCCAAGCGCATTAGCATTATCACTCTGTGTGCAGGCAAGGAGATGGGAAATATCTCCCTCTGATCAGTTCTGCCATTCATGAAGTGCTACCGTACTTCTCTTTCACTGTACCGGCTCTACCATAAGAGTGTGTGTGTCTGAACCACTTGCTGACCGCTGCACGATGATGTACGTCCAAACTTTGGCGGCGGATACCGTTGTTATGGCAGCAGCTAGCTGCCATAACCCCGGTATCCCCGTTTTTGTGCGGCGGTCGGCTTTCTGATAAAGTGGTCCCTGCGGCAGATTCGCTGCGAGATTACTTTTATCGGTGGCGGGCCCCCCCCCTCCCGCCGTGATCCGGTGCCCTCCGCCGCTTACCAGAGCCGTCGGTAGCGGCGGAGGCGATCACGTCCTGTCAGTGCTGTGTCTGGAGACGGGTGAGGCTAAGATGGGGCCCACTCGTCTCCATGACACTGCTGGGCGGAAGCGACGTCAAAACGTCACTTTCGTCCACGCCTCTTAAAGGCATATTTTTTTCAATGTCATTTTTATAAATGACTTTTTTTTTTTTTTTTTTATTGCATTTTAGTGTAAATATGAGATCTGAGGTCTTTTTGACCCCAGATCTCATATTTAAGAGGTCCTCTCATACTTTTTTCTATTACAAGGCATGTTTACATTTTTGAGGGTAAAAGTTTGACGCCATTCCACGAGCGGGCACAATTTTGAAGCGTGACATGTTGGGTATCAATTTACTTGGCGTAACATTATATTTCACAATATAAAAAAAATTGGGCTAACTTTACTGTTGTCTTTTTTTATTCAAAAAAGTGCATTTTTTCCAAAAAAAGTGCGCTTATAAGACCGCTGCGCAAATGCGGTGCAAAAAAAAGTATTGCAATGACCGCCATTTTATTCTCTAGGGTGTTAGAAAAAAAAACTTATATAATGTTTGGGGGTTCTAAGTAATTTTCTAGCAAAAAAACCCGTTTTAACCACTTGCTGCCCACCCGCCATCATATGACGGCGGGACGGTGCAGCTGTTGTTCTGGGCCGCCGTCCTATGACGGCGCAGCCTTCCAGGCAGCCCAGGGGGCGCGCACCCGCCGCATCGATCGGGTCCCGGTGCGCATGCCCAGCGGCCGCGATGTCCGCCGGGCACCCGCGATTGCCCGGTAACCGAGCAGGACTGTGGATCTGTGTGTGTAAACACACAGATCCACGTCCTGTCAGATGGGAGGAGACCGATGGTGTGTTCCTTGTACAGAGGAACACCAATCGGTCTCCTCCCCTTGTGAATCCCCTCCCCCCACAGTTAGAATCATTCCCTAGCAACACATTAACCCCTACAGCGCCCTCTCCTGGTTAACCCCTTCATTGCCAGTCACATTTATACAGTAATCAATGCATTTTTATAGCACAGATCGCTGTATAAATGTGAATGGTCCCAAAAATGTGTCAAAATTGTCCGATGTGTCCGCCGCAATATCGCAGTCACGATAAAAATCGCAGATCGCCGCCATTACTAGTAAAAAAAAATAATAATAAAAATGCTATAAATCTATCCCCTTATTTTGTAGACGTTATAACTTTTGCGCAAACCAATAAATATATGCTTATTGCGATATTTTTTACCAAAAATATGTAGAAGAATACATATTGGCCTAAACTGAGGAAAAAATTTGTTTAAAAAAAAAATTTGGATACTTATTATAGCAAAAAGTAAAAAATATTGTGTTTTTTTTCAAACTTGTCACTCTGGTTTTGTTTATAGCACAAGAAATAAAAAACGCAGGGGTGATCAAATACCACCAAAAGAAAGCTCTATTAGTGGGGAAAAATGATAAACATTTCATTTGGGTACAGTGTAGTATGACCGCGCAATTGTTATTCAAAGTGCGACAGTGCTGAAAGCTGAAAATTGGCTTGGGCGGGAAGGGGGTGAAAATGCCCTGTATGGAAGTGGTTAAACATGTAAACATCTAAAATCCAAAACGAGGCTGGTCCTTAAGTGGTTAATGTGTATGTATATATCACACACATGTGTATTTGATCTTTGGGGTGCGCACCCTAATGCAATAGGCCACACACATCTATGCTGGCGATTCACTGGTACTTAAGTGGCAGCAATCTTATTTAATCCCTCGATCTTCTTTCTTGTTGTTTGTCCAAGTGTCCGTTTTTATCGGGTCTATTCACTAATAAGTGAAGAGAGGTGAATTGTCAGAAAAATTGCAAAATCTAAGCCAAAGTGGCTGAAGTAGAAAAAAAAAAAAAAAAAAAGATCTCGTTGAAATATTTTTAGTTCAGCTTTTTGGCCTATATTTTACCATTCCCCTAAAAAAAAAAAAAAATGTACCTCAGTTCACCGAATAGTGCATTAAGACAAAACTGATCTTTATAAAAAACATTTATTAAAATATTTGAATAAAATCAATACATAACACTGGATTACATCTTAGTTATTTTTTTTATTAGGGTGATCATTTAACAAAACATAAAAAAGAACATTTATAATATGAAAAGGAACATTCTCAAAAACAATAAAAATGATACAATAAAAAAAAAATTAAGTAATATGCGATACTATGTGAAACAGTGATGAAGTGCACTAATTCAAGAAGCTAATCAAAAAACAGACAAATATGCATGAATGCCAATCCCTAATTAAAAAAAAAACCACAAAATAAAAATTGCAGTAATATATGTGATAATATGCGATACTATGTGAAACAGTGATAAAGTGCACTAATTCAAGAAGCTAAACAGCAAAAGGACAAATATGCATAAATGACTATCCCTAATATATAAAAAAAAATAAAATAATATGCGATAATATGTGAAACAGTGATAAAAGTGCTCGAATCAAAAGCAGGTATTCATCTGATTTTACATTAAAAAAATAAAATAAGTCCCAAATAATAAAGTGCATATGCATCAAAAAGCGAGGAGATGTGAAGATCTCGTGCTCAAAAAACAGTTCTTGAAAGTTGTGAACACAATTGTTCCCACCATCCAGGCATCCACTAGGAGTGCGCCCTAGTAGCTCACTTTGAACAAAGACCACAACAGGTCTAGTGGCGCTTTGGTATATAAATCCTTAATGGCAGCTCACGTTCCAATCTCCTCTCCTCGCCTGGATCGAAATCCACAGCTGGTCTGATAAGGCTTGAATATATGGATCCTTTATGGAAAATCACATTTCACTCCACTCTCCTTTCCTAAAAGTGCCACTAGACCTGTTGTGGTCTTTGTTTAAGGTGAGCTGCTAACATATAAACAAGGACAAATAAAACATTCCAAATTGTGCTCCACCAATGGGATATTAGGGTTAGTCACTCCTTGATTTCTACCTCTCTAAACTCCATATCAGATCTCATGAATACCACTCACCTCTTTGCACACCATGCCCCAGCACCAATTGAAGAAAAACCTTACACACAGCAGGGAGCAATGATGAAAATTCAGCCACAGTTACACAACATAACTGAACCAGAACTTGCAGCAGGCTTGCAGAATGTTTGCAGAAAGTTGATCTGGAGTCATGCAATGCAGACTTTCTGCAATCGTGCAACAAACTTGTGAAGTCTAGCAAGAGCTTAGCAAGTCATTTTCAAACTTGCAGCACAATTACTTGGTATCTAGGTACCAGAGCCCAGCAATGCGGCCTTACCAGTGGCCAGCAATGTGGCCTTACCTGTGTCCATCAATGCGGCCTTACCAGTGCCCATCAATGCAGCCTTACCAGTGCCCAGCAAATGCAGCCTCATCAGTGCCCAGCAAATTCAGCCTTACCAGTGCCCAGCAAATCCAGCCTTACCAGTGCCCATCAAATGCTGCCTTACCAGTGCCCAGCAATGCAGCCTTACCAGTGCCCATCAAATGCAGCCTATCAGTGCCCATCAATGTAGCCTCACCAGTGCCCAGCAATGCAGCCTTACGAGTGCCTAGCAATGCAGCCTCATTAGTGTCTGGATGGATAACCCGCAGAGGCGATCTCCCGCTGTGTCGAAGATCTTGGATTTGAATATCCCGGTGCGCCTGTCCTTCCCTCCCTCGGTCCTCCTCCTCTAGCGGCTGCTGTAACAAGGTCCTGCCTCCTAGACCGGCTCCTATAATACACGTCACACTAATTCAATTTGCCGGCATTGGATCAGTGTTCTGCCTATCACTGGAGCCTTCCTTGGAGGCAGAACTTTGTTTCAGCAGCCGCTGGAGGAGGAGGACCAAGGGAAGGGAGGACGGACACGCCAGGATGACACCCCCCAATGTGTGGCACCCTGGGCGGATCGCCCCCTGTTGGCATGGACACCCTCCCCTTCCAACACACCCACAGCAGGGCCGATCCTGGGCGTCACAGTGTGCCATGCCCAGGGAGGCAGTGAGCGAGCAGTGCCACTTGAGCTTTGGCGCCCCCCTCTGCCTCAGCTCACATACTTCAAAGGCCAGTCCTGCTGTGGAAAAAGTACAGGAAAGGGCGACAGCACTGAAAGCCGAAAATTGGCCTGGGCTAGAAGGGGATGAAACAAGTAGTTAAAATGCTTCTGAGGATGAAATTACTAAATAGTGCTATCAAAAGATAAAGTGACTGCAATGGCTAAACAGGAGGCTAGTGTGTTTAATAGGCGGCAGTACTGTGCAGTAAAGTATATGCATAATGCCTTTCTAAGGATTTCAAAAGGATAATATATAGACACAAGACAACTTTAGAAAGCAATTATAAGTTGTACATTGATATTGTCACACACTGTCAGTTATACTCTGCCAGCATTCTAAAAGAATTTATTTAGAATTTTACAGAAAGGAATGAAACCTTTTATATGCAAATCAGAAGCCAACAATTCATTTTGACTGCCTTCAAGCCAGCATTTCGATAAATACAGAGAGATAATTACACATTCTCCAGAGGAACAATGTAATTACCCACGTTTACAATGAAGCCCAAGGCAACGTTTATTCTTTAAGCTATAACCAATTTTGTTATAATTGAAAATATTGTCTTAAAACTTAATTAACCAAGTCTCTGTTGTAATGATGCAGGTGGAAGATCTGAAGTCCAAACTTGCCATACAGGAAGTAGAACTTCATCAGAGGAACAGAGATACAGAAGCACTTATCGACAAGATTGGCCAGCAGACAGAAAAACTAAATCAGGAGAAATCTGTGGCAGATGCAGAGGAACAAAAGGTATATAACTAGGATCTCCACTTAGTAAAGCAAGGTATACATGTATAAAAAATACGGGGGGGGGGGTTCTGCAGGAACTTGTCAAATTTCAGTACTTGTGTACCCCTCGGTTCTTAGACCGGCTTCTGTTGAACAATCCTGCTGGAAGACCAGCATTGGATCAGTGTATTCTGATGGTGGGGGGGCCCCGCAATCAGTATTGAACAGCACAGCAGGGGAGATTCTGTGAATTTTTTTTCTTGTTCAACCCACTGGTTAAACGAAAAAACTCTGTGTATACCTAGTGTTAGATCCGGGGAAAAAAAAAGTTACTGTGAAACTCCAGACCGACAGTGAATTATCTAAGTAAAATCCATATGCATTTACTTTATCTTTTGAAAGATTTAATTCTGTTTAGCCAGTGATATGATTTACACACCTTTTGAATGCTGCACAGCGAGACAATGAGTTAAGCAAATCAGCTTTCTGCTTCAGCTTTTTGGCATTCTGTATAAATTCTGCTTCTCCACCCTGATCAGTAATGAATCAGGATCCTCATCCCTATCCAGAATCCTAGTGAAAGTGAGCTTGTTCTATGAATATCTTACCACATCAATGAAAGGCAAAAGGCTTGTAGAATATCAAAATTGGGAGAGGATATGTACTGTGGTGTTCCCCCATCAATTATATAATTAAGACAACCTTTTCCCGCCCTTTTACCATTTTAAAGTTTGGATGTTAGGGTTAAACAAAGATCACAAATATTTCATGTCACTTTTTTCCAAAAATAAAGTTTAAAACGCAGAAAAACTGCTATTTTTAAAAAATGTATAAAAACTGTTCTTTTATATGCTTTTATGCTGTCGACATTAACCAGATATTGCTACTGGCATCACTTCCTCCTCGTCCTAGGCACTGACGACAAGCAAAGTGCATCTACTTCACACAAAACTAAAACCTGGTTTGGTTAGAATTACTTTTTTTTTGGTTTGGTTAGAATTACTTTTTTTTAATGCTCTTCACTTGGCACTTGGAGGTATCATTGATATACTGTATGTTCAGACATTTTTCAGTTTTGAGGAAGAGTTATGAATTCTGTCAGCATTTCCCACCCTCTGTGACCCCATGGGTAAGATTTCTCCTCAGTTCTTGTCTCAATGGTAGGATTTTTTCCTACACATGATTGGATGACTGAAGACCTTGCTGCTTCACCGCATTCACTAAGCTAAGTAAACATTCACATTGCTAAAACCGGATACACACTATTGTCAGCTCCGGTCAGAGCCGCTGTACTAACCATGCAAGGTTATTTTAGCGATCTCCCCCGCTAAGATGTTTTGTTCTGACAGGGGGATGCCCCCTCCCCCCCGCTACAACACTCCGATCAACACTCTCTGCCATTGGCTGAGAGCACTGATCGGGTGTCAGTCGAGTGCTGGTTCTCCAGCATGCACATCTGACAGAAGCCGAACGCACGGCCGACATACACACATACACACGGGCTGTTTTTTCCTGAAGCGGCCATTGTCTCCCAACATTCGGCCCGTGTGTACCCGGCTTAAGGCAGGCCATACATTATGCAATTTTCTTTCCTTCAGCCATGGGTTTTATTTGAAACTTCTTTTTTATTGGATTTTTCAAAAGCTTATACAAAAGCCATGTGCCTAAGCCCTCGCAACAGTAAAACAAAGTATACCCAATTATATCACAGAGCTGGTGTGTGGCTCACATTGCAGCAATAAACTACAATACACACTGTGACGAACGCGGGTGTCAGATCCCCGCCCTCCTCGCTAACTTGCAACGAAGGACCGGCCAACCTCACACCACGCTGTCACTTACGTAACAATGCCACTCTCAGCTGCGCCCAGCACAAAGATTTTCCAGCTTGCGGGACCACAATCTAGGTGCGAGCAACCTGAGAGTGATTGTCACTGGGCTAATTACACAATTAACCCTTTAACTGCCACCACCCCCCGTTTAAAAGACCGAGCCGGGGGAGACTCGTAATTTTAGCAATACCAATTATAATTTTAGAATAAGCGTCTGCCACACACACTGCCACCACAGACAGGTTTGCTCAGAGTCTTACTCCACAACAGTAGCACCCTTCAAGAGGCAGGTTCGTTTATAGCTTGCATTAAGAGCTTTAGAGACAAGATTAACACTCTTCCACATAAGGGTTATTATGAAAAGGTCAAAGTTGATGCAAATAAAATATTTACAGAAAAAAGATGTTTCAAAAGATAAAGACAATATACAGCCACAAAGCAATAAGGTAGAATTGGGAAGAAAGAATACTTGCAATTAATGTCCGAGGGTTGATCAGAGTTCGATCGATGAGCTGGGTAATCGGTTCTCGACTTGGCAGATGTTTCTTCTTGGATGGTAAAAGGAGAACTGCCCATTGTCTTGGCATCTCCTCTTTTCTGTCAAATCAAAGGGGGTGTTGACAGTGACCAGTAACCAATCGTCTGGTCATCTTGTTTTAGGGGTTGGTTGCTGGGAGGTGTCTACACTCATGACCACGTCCCAGGTAGATTTTGCAATACATATTCATATATCTGCATCTATAGTGTTTACAGACTCCAAATATCCATATTATTATTCAACTTGAGATTTCCTTCAAAACAAGTCTAAACATGCCATCTCTATAACGTATAGCCTGCTTTGGAGGAATAAGTGGTCCCAGGGGTTTCCCATATGACCTGACATAGGGGTGTCTGGACTTGAAACGTTCCATATTATCTGAGGAAACTAAATATGTCCAGATTATGGCTGTGCTATTACTAAGTCAGGAGTTATGAAACATGCTGAAATTTCATACTTATTCTACTGAGGTGTATTCAGACAATTTACAGCCGAGGCCTGTTAGGTCTCTGAATGGGGAGGGTGACAGTTTTACGACAGGCCTGAACACTGCCCTTACAACAAATGTTTTCTACTGACCTAACCTGGTTCTGTTTTCTCTGTTGAGATAACCTTTTCTGTTGAACTTAAAAAGCTTTGAATTCCTAAGACAAGGAAGGAGGGAGTTCAGAGTTTTCTGTAAGGTTACATGGTTAGTCAAACTGTCATGGCTACTTCCACACAAGATGGCAGCTAGCTACAGCTTTTCATGTCCCGTACGTGATATCGTTACACACACTCAGTACACATTAACCGTATGGTCCTTCTGCATGAAACCTCAAATAAATGAAGTAGAGAGGTAAGTTGTATCAAGTGTTAACTCAACCACACATGAAGGTGTCATTGAACATTTGGGGCTATAACCGTAGAGGGATCCTCAAGCCAGCCTGCCCATGTCTTAGTGAATATTTTCGGACAGCCTCTGTTACTGTGTCTTGGTAGAAAGGTAAAGTGGAGTTCACTAGGTGCTTCCAAAAATGAACAGAGGGTGGAAAAGACTTTTTCCAATGCAACGTAATACCTTTTCTAGTGTATAACAGTTGGGGGCCGAGGATTGTCTGTTCCGCATTTGTAGAGACCTTTAACCACTGGTTGCTCGGAACTTGCTAGATTCCTCTATCAATACATTAAGTGTTGATAAAGGGAATCTTTCCCGTGGAGAAATTGTGTTCTGACAGCGGGAGGTTTCTCAGCCATCAGAATACAATGATCTCTATAGGCAGCTATAGCCTCTAGCAGTGTTCGACTGAAAAAACCCGACAGGCTAGTTGTACTGAGGTTGATCGATAGAGCAACTTCAGTACATCCAGACTGCCCATACATGGATTGAAATTCATCTGCTTCCTGCTGAACCGGCCGAATTTCGATCTGTATATAGCCATCGTAGCCTCCCTGGCGGTTTTCTCGAGTGTGGCTCGGGGTTAAAATTCAGGACCATTAGCGGTAACCCCGAGCCACACTCAAGATTACATTGCAGGATCCTGGTGTGGCTTTACTTACCTTGTCCCCGGGATCCTGTGATGTCCCCCGCTGTGTCTGCGGGCTCCGTCCTCCTCCGAAGCCTCTCCGTGCCAGGCTCCGTTCCCTGCGAGCAGCGCGATGCACGGGGGCGGAGCCTTGTGGCAAATTCAAAAAATTGTAAAATCATAACACATACAGTACTGTAATCTTACAGATTACAGTACTGTATGAAATTATTTCACATCCCTTTTGTCCCCAGTGCTTTGTCCTATGCCCTGCATGCAGTTTTATGTTATATATACTGTTCTTTCTGCCTGGAAACTGGAGATTGTCCATAGCAACCAAAAAGTGTCCCTTTACATCAAAAGTGGCTTTAGACCAGCTAGAAAACAGCGATAGTAAATTAGAACACTTGCAGAATTGAGCGATAGTGAATCGTGGGGAAATTTATTTTATTATTAATTTTTTTTTTAATTATTTATTTTTATTTATTATATTATAATTTATGTTTTTGTGTTTCAAACTTTATCATACCCGGGATATCTACTAGACTCTTGTTTGGACAGATTTAAGTGTGTTATTGTTAAGAATTACAGACCTACAATATAAAACGCCAAATTTCCATGCAAAATAATTGTACCGCTTTCAGCATCTAAAATCCGAAATAATCATACCGCCAGGGAGGTTAAAGTATAACTAAAGGCAAAACTTTTCTTTTAAAGTTTTGGATAGAATAGATCAGAACACCTGTCAGTTTTCATTACTATCTGTGCCCCTGTTAAAGAAATTTGCCATTATCATTGAAAGTGAAAGTAAAAGAATATCCCAGAATTGTGGGTTGTGCCAAGAAAGGTAATAGAGAGCAAATGTTCCAAGGGGAGCACTAGTTCTGATTATCTGGGGGTCCCCAAGAGATTCCCTTGGGAACAGATTTCACAGATTTCCTCTCACCTGTTTGGCCATGGGACAGGAAGTGAAGTGAAATCTATGCAATGGGACACAGATGTCTAAATAAAAATCTGACAGGGGTTATAACCCTCCCTTGCTCTATCCAAAATGGAAAAAGAAAATGTTGTCTATAGTTTTACTTTTTTTTCTTTTCAAATATTTTTTATTAGAAAGTTTTGTAATTTTTTTACAAACATTCAAACAACCAAACAAAACATTTGGCATTGTATAAGCAGAAGGGCACAATTTGCAAGAATGCATTGATATTTCTCACAACTTGCACAGAGCTATTTGCATATTCAAGTAAGTGGAACAGTAAGGTGAATCAGTAAACCATATTAATATACATATCTTTGTACATCAGATATGAGTACCATACACATTGTTTGTACAGGGCAGGTTAATCTTACTGCTAAGTTTAAGGTATACAGTGAGAAACAAAAAATGTAGCCCTAAAACAATGCCACTAAACAATCCTAAACTAAAACCAAATTTAATACGATCAGAATAATTTGTTTGACAGCTCTATCTACGTCCTTCATAATCCATACATATCTGCCAATATCTTGTTGCCTATATACGCATACCTCAAATGCCATTATAGGCCCTGCAAAATTTGCATAGAGACCAAGTCTAAAGGGGCTAACCCTGGAACCTGTAACCGGAGGTCCCATTGTTTTTTAAATTTAAGGGGGGTACCTCGGGATTTTAGTATATGACTTTCTTTAAGTAGGGTAGTATTCACTTGGCTGCGCCATTCCTCAAATGTAGGAGGAAGAGGCGCAATTCATTTCATCAGTATGCACTTACAAGCTAGATACAGTAGGCGAGAAACAGCAGTTCTGACATGAGGAATAAATAATTCTTCATCAAGAAAGCCCAGAATACAGGTCAGAGGGTCATTTTGGAGGGAAACCTGAAAAGCTTGATTCATAACTGAGATTATTTTGTTCCAGTAAGGTACGAGTTTGGGACACATCCAGAACATATGCAGGTGATCAGCTGGATTACCCCCACATCTGGGGCAGTCTGGGTTTTCTCTATAGCGCCATTTAAACAACATGAGGAGGGTTCTGTGTACCCGGTGGGTAACAAAAAGTTGTGACAACCGTTGAGTAGGAGAGATGGAGACAAAGGGGACCTGTTCCAAAATGGACTGCCATTTCTCACCATCCAATGATGGAATATCCGTTGACCAGTCCCTTTTGCCATGAACCTGCATTGTACAATGAAGACACTGCACCAAAGACACATATAGCGAGGATATGAGGCCTTTTTTTGTCAGTAGAGTTAGCTATTTGGTTAGTTAATGGGTGTTTATCTGCTTGAGGGATGTGGAGCCTGCCTGGGTATAAAGTGCATGGCGAAGCTGGAGGTACCAAAAACAGTTTGATTGAGGGATACCAAACTCATCTTAAAAACCTTTAAAGGATTTAAGATGGTCATTAGAGTTTAACTGGTAGATATAAAGTATACCACTGCTATACCAACCGGTAAAACCCTGCAGGTTTCCAAGCTCCTCCAACCGCTCCCAAATTAGATAAAACCTAGAGATACCAACATACCCCATAATCTTGCACATTTCAGCCCAAACCCTAGCCATCATGAGTAGAGCAGGATATTGGCAATAGTTCTACTTTAAGTAAACATCCTCTACTTCTTTGGTAAATCAACCCCATTGTGAAAGGAAAACAGGAAGAGAGGAGCAATCTCCAAAAGAGCCA
Source organism: Aquarana catesbeiana (assembly GCF_042186555.1). NCBI lineage: Eukaryota > Metazoa > Chordata > Amphibia > Anura > Ranidae > Aquarana > Aquarana catesbeiana. The sequence continues at coordinate 336,409,521 of NC_133329.1, forward strand.
CAGATTGCAGAGAAACAAAACCTCTTATTAATAGTGGGGGGAGGATTTCAAGGATTATAGCGGTGCCAAAAATACACAAACTAACTTAGATAAAAAACATAAACATTTTATTAAGGAAATTCATAAAAAGACAAAAAGGTGTGCATATATGAATTCAGACAATTAAAAACAATTGTAGCGACATGTTACGGGAATCAGCCAGAAGAGTGTAGCGGCCAGTTCCGTAGACATATATAATGAGAGTCCTACATGTTTCGCCGGATACGGCTTCTTCAGGGACAGATGTTTATGTCTGAAAGCGCTACTATATAATCTATGAAACAAAATATTCACAATCAATACCAAATATAACAAAGTTAGTAACAAATTAAATCTAACATCTATAAACCGAAAAAGTGAAAATAAGCAAAAGTAATGTTATATTTGCGGGCTGTCATGCATGAACCCTCACACATATGCCTGAGATGTACCCACCGGACATCGCACCCCACTAAAAAGAGGGAGCACACAACCACCCACCACCCTCCGCTAGGTTGGAAAACCCGCAAGATGGAAGAGGGAAACTACCTGTACGTTACCAGGGATGAACACACGAAACTCCAAGGAGCGGCCACCCGAGCGCAGGGCACATTAGGAGGCTGCAGAGGGCAAAGAGGAGGACCAGGCAAGGTTAATTTTCTATAAGGAAGGGGAGACGGATATAATGATTATAAAGATTCCTCAAATTTGGGACATAAAGGCATAGACCCATAATGTGGTAGAAAAATTGTATATCTAAAAACTTACAATTAGTGTTTAGAGAGAGTGTATATAGGACATGGGAACACACTAGATTTGTGACGTAGCAATTGCTTCTTATCACAAGTCGGGTCCAAAGTAGAGTACCTATGAGTGAAAAACCTAAGAGCAAAAGAGGATTGGATGTTCAGATGCAAAAGCATATAATATGCCCAGCAGTGGTGTATTAAACAGGTAAGAGTAATAGGAGCTATTGCAAAATAAGGTAACACTTACCAGCAAGAGTAGTACAATCATCAATCGGATGATAGGCATGGAGTTATACCTGTCTGTATTGCTGCTTTTAAGGTACTAGACAAATAAAAAAACATATGAGATGACAGGCCAGTAGATATCTATATGGATATCCATCTATTTGTAAAGTATATAGCCTACCAGATGAAGATGTTGAGGATGAGTACATGTCCTAGAGGTCCCTGGGCGCTGGTACGGCCTGGGAAGCCGGCGCTCTTATGCCCCCCAACACACGTGCGGCGTCTGACGTCACCGCACGTGTGAGCAGACAGAAGGACCACTGCGCATGCGCAACTCGCAACCGTCTGTGGGCCTACAAGGTCCAGAAGACAGTGCGGGAGTGTCCATGTGACGTATGGGCTTACGTCACTGACACTAGCGCTGTACTGGAGAGCCGGTGACGGCCGTTTAGTACCCTGGAGGAGGAAGGATCAGCCGATCCCAGGATGCCGTGGCTCGGGGTGGGCAATTGCAATTAGCAATGCCCTCGGGTGTCAATACAGCCTCAGTACCCATAGAGGCTCAGGCAGCAGCGCCGAAGAGATCAGATGCCATCCGACTGGCTCCCCACAGCAGCTAGATGCGGGTGTCACAGTTGCCAACCCGGCAGGGGGATGGAAGAAAGGGGAGGGGGGGGGAGGCACCACCCAGGGGCGTGCGAGGCCAACCGAGGACATCCCAAGAATACTGGGAGCGGGTGGAAACAAGCTAGGGACCTGTGGAAAGTAGCCCGCACACCATGGGCATAGATAGAAGGGGAAAATAAACCAGGTCCAGAGCGTGTGTCCTATAAAGACAGGCATGACAGCTAGCAAATAGCAAAGATACATACATGGATATAACATGGTAATGAATCAATTACTGTAGAATTATAATTCAAAAAAAAAGGGGGGAGGTTTTTGAATAAACAGTAAAAAGAAAAATAGCAGATGATAGAGTGGGTGTAGTAAATAAGAGATATACATTATATATCAATGTCAGATATCAATAAATCAAGCTATATCCTAATCGATCAGGGTCCACCTTCGATGTGGAGAATGTTGATGGCGGGAGGAACACATTACATAATTGTGTATAGAAGTAACTCTATAACAAAACAGAAGCATATTACAAGAATGGCTTAAAGCTGATATATTCATTGAGTCCTGGGTGTCGGGTAGCATCCAGGGTGTGTATCCATTTGGTTTCTAGTTGTAACAGTTTTTGGTCAATATCACCGCCTCTAGCATGTGCAGGAACATGTTCAAGGGCTGTAAAGCTTACAACATGGGAATTAAAGTAATGATGGTCCGCTATGTGACGATTAATGGAAGTGGATGTCTTGTGTTTGTACAAAGGTTTGATGTGGTCACGAATGCGCACATTAAATGAACGTTTGGTTTTTCCGACATAGTAGCTGCCACAAATACATGTAGCCAGATATACTATGCCTATGGATTGACAAGTGACCTTGTGTTTGATTTTATACAATTGGCCATTTGGTAGCAGGGATTCACGTGCATCATAAATGTAATCACACATATCACAATGTCCGCAAGGAAATGTGCCAAAGGTTGTTAATGTGAGATCAGATTTAGGTGCATGATGACTGGTTATGATTTTATCTCTGAGTGATGGAGAACGTCGATAGGTAATTTGAGGCTCGGATTTGATATATTTTTTGATGGTGTTGTCGGCAGTAAGTAAAGGCCAGAACTTTCTGAGAATGTCCCTGACCTCACTGTAATGCTGTGAGAATTCAGTGATCACGCGGACAGGTTGAGGATCGTCCATGTTTTTCTTTGAGTAGATTAGTTTGTTTCTATCGAGTTTCTTAACTTTGTTGAAAGCTTGTTTCAACAACCTATGACTGTATCCTCTTCTTCTCAGTCTCTCATATAACTCCTGAGAGGCTGCAAAGAAGTCCTTGTCGTGGGAGCAATTACGTTTGATACGAAGATACTGACTATATGGAATACTATTGAGAAGTGGTTTTGGATGAGCGCTGTTGGCATGAAGGATGGTATTTCCAGATGTTTCCTTGCGATATAAAGCAGAAGAAAGATTGCCCCCTGCATCCAGCTGGATCTCCAGATCCAGGAAGGCAATCCTCCTCTGGCTACATTCCATTGTAAACTTTAAGTTGTATGAATTAATTCTAAGGGTATCAACAAATTTCAGAAGATGTTCGTGAGTGCCAGACCAGAAAAAAATCACATCGTCGATATACCTGTGCCACGATACAACGTGGCACAGGGAATCAGCGAGGTCAGTGTTGCCAAACAGTTCCCTTTCCCACCCCCCCAGGTACAGATTGGCGTAGGATGGCGCACACTTGGTGCCCATAGCTACGCCTTGTACCTGGAGGAAGTGGGAAGAGCCGAACATAAAGTGATTTTTTGTCAAAATAAAGTTTAAGAGGTCAGTGACAAAGTGGCCATAGGCCTCAAATTTGGGTCCTCTTTCTTGTAAGAAATTAGAAATTACTTTAATGCCGTTGTTATGAGGTATGGCGTTGTACAGACTCTCCACATCTAATGCCACCATCCAAACATCGGGTGGGAGGTGTAGATCTGCTAGAATGCGAAGTAAATGTAAAGTGTCCTTGACATAGGAGGGAAGGGCTACAACGTGTGGACTAAGATACTTATCCACTAACGCACTGGCGTTCTCAGTGAGACTTAAACACCCTGACACTATAGGACGGCCAGGGGGACATTTAAGAGATTTATGAAGTTTTGGCAGAGCGTAGAAAGTAGGTATTCTGGGGTCTTTTACATTTAGAAATTTCCAAGTGTTGGCATCAATGGTCCCTTTTTGGAAGGCCGAAAAAATAAGTTCATAGTATTCGGTAGCAAAGTTGTCTATAAGTGATCGTGAAATAGGTCGGTACCACTCTTTATTGTCCAGGATGTTGCGGCACATGGATTCATATGCCGCAACATCCATAACAACCACATTGCCCCCCTTGTCATTTGTCTAGTACCTTAAAAGCAGCAATACAGACAGGTATAACTCCATGCCTATCATCCGATTGATGATTGTACTACTCTTGCTGGTAAGTGTAGCTTACCTTATTTTGCAATAGCTCCTATTACTCTTACCTGTTTAATACACCACTGCTGGGCATATTATATGCTTTTGCATCTGAACATCCAATCCTCTTTTGCTCTTAGGTTTTTCACTCATAGGTACTCTACTTTGGACCCGACTTGTGATAAGAAGCAATTGCTACGTCACAAATCTAGTGTGTTCCCATGTCTCTCTAAACACTAATTGTAAGTTTTTAGATATACAATTTTTCTACCACATTATGGGTCTATGCCTTTATGTCCCAAATTTGAGGAATCTTTATAATCATTATATCCGTCTCCCCTTCCTTATAGAAAATTAACCTTGCCTGGTCCTCCTCTTTGCCCTCTGCAGCCTCCTAATGTGCCCTGCGCTCGGGTGGCCACTCCTTGGAGTTCCGTGTGTTCATCCCTGGTAACGTACAGGTAGCTTCCCTCTTCCATCTTGCGGGTTTTCCAACCTAGCGGAGGGTGGTGGGTGGTTGTGTGCTCCCTCTTTTTAGTGGGGTGCGATGTCCCGTGGGTACATCTCAGGCATATGTGTGAGGGTTCATGCATGACAGCCCGCAAATATAACATTACTTTTGCTTATTTTCACTTTTTCGGTTTATAGATGTTAGATTTAATTTGTTACTAACTTTGTTATATTTGGTATTGATTGTGAATATTTTGTTTCATAGATTATATAGTAGCGCTTTCAGACATAAACATCTGTCCCTGAAGAAGCCGTATCCGGCGAAACATGTAGGACTCTCATTATATATGTCTACGGAACTGGCCGCTACACTCTTCTGGCTGATTCCCGTAACATGTCGCTACAATTGTTTTTAATTGTCTGAATTCATATATGCACACCTTTTTGTCTTTTTATGAATTTCCTTAATAAAATGTTTATGTTTTTTATCTAAGTTAGTTTGTGTATTTTTGGCACCGCTATAATCCTTGAAATCCTCCCCCCCCTTTACATGCATTCTTTCATTAGTGGGATGAGGTGCTGTATTACACTGAGGACTACCCAACCACCTCTATTTTGTCTCTTATTAATAGTGCAAGGGAGTGCTAGAAGTCCTGTTATCTTGTATTGCCTATGACCCTGCTGAAGATTTCACTTAACTAGTGTCTGTGCACCAATATTTTCAGTTAGACAGGAAGTGATAGAATATCTCCTCACTGAGACCTCAGACAGCAATACAACCATTTAAACCTCTTCAATTTATCATGGATTAAATGTTTCTGGACACCAAAGATCAAGAAATATTTATTTTAAGATGTATAGCAAGAACTCCTATTTTCTAGATGCAACCAAAGGTAAAAAGCAAACTGTGTAATATACGGTAAGTAACATTCTCTGTTTGTCTAAGAATAGGACAAATCTCACCTTGAACATTAGTAGCTCAAGTATTTTGAAAGAAAAGGGCAGCCATATGTTCAGTGAACTAAACCTTTTACTTTGTATACTCTGGGGAAGGGATAGGACCTCAGAGAGCAAATCTGACAGAGGTTCTAATCTTCTCACACTTTACTAATCAAAGAGCTTTTATTGATGCCTGTGTCCTTCACTGGAGATATTTTCCAAACTTCTAGTCACAGTGACAACAGGGAGTGACAGGAAATTGGGGAAGACACACATTAATAAAAACCTGCCAGAGGTTCTAAACATTCCACATTTTGTCCAAAACTAAAACCTGGAATTTGCCCAGGATTCTTTATTATTTAAGGTTTTAGAATTTATCAAATTGTAAATATCATTCCCCTTTACCATTGCAATTATAGGGCAATAATCAAGACCAATAGGGTTTGGCATTTTGAGTGTGGGTGATGGATAGAACTGCCCCATAAAAGCTTTGCTTCATGTCTGGGTAAAGTAATGGATATTTTCTAAAGTTTATAGTGTTTTGTTTTTAAATTAAACTGACACATTTCAGAAGAGGGTTGAAAAGAATTGAAATTGTCATTTAATATCTTGACTTGAGGCATGTTGAATATTTTGGTGGCTTCATCGAGCAATTTATCCCTCCTGAGATGATCTGTAACAGAGAAGACGTGTCAGAATATTTAAAACATTTTACTAATTCGATGCCCTCAGGGTGTTGTGCGCAGGGGCCCTGGAGAGTGGGCTCAGTTGTAGTATGATTTCACAGCAGATCTATCATGAGAAAACGGTTCTATTGTTTTTAAACATGGTCTTTGGACATGAAGTCATCAGCTGACTGTCAGTGCTGCTCATCCAATCTTCATAGGTGGGTGCATACAGTGTTAGCACTTTATATATATCTGCATGTTTAGAGAATAATCCATTGTCCTCTTCAACGGGGATATGCTGATCTGGACACATGTGAATCAAGATGTCCTTTCATACAAAACCCCACCCTTTATGTCACTAGTTATCTGTTATATAATTTTTTATTGCAGTTTAAAAAAAAAACAGAAAAGGTCAACGGAGGCAATATGCCACCACTTCATTTGCCAGCCTTGTTCTACCACTCTGTCCCTACCACTGGCTGCTGAATGAATTATGGTAAATAAAGCCATTGTTTTCTTTCATTTTTCTCTTAGGTTGTGGGATGGTTATATATGAACTCCTATGACTTTTTCACAAAAAGAATTATAAGCTTGCATGCATTTTTGTCATGTGATCCGTTTGCATGCAACCAGTACTCATTTGAGTTCCCCTTTAAGTGTGTATTGTATGCCTTTTTGTGTACCATTCTCTAGGTGGCTGCTCTCCAAACTGAGATAACCAAGCAGCAGCAAGAATCTGCAGATGACCTGGCCAAAGCAGAACCGGCTCTACAGGCAGCCAATGCAGCTCTGAACACTCTGAATAGGGTACCTCTACACCCCTGAATATGATTATTGTCTCCTTTTTTTGCTGTAACAAATATGTTCTAAATTAGTTATCTTTCTTTATCCAGTTAAATCTTACAGAGCTGAGAACATTTCCAAATCCACCAGCCCCTGTCACCAATGTGGCTGCTGCCGTTCTTGTGCTTTTATCTCCTAATGGCAAAATACCCAAAGACAGAAGTTGGAAAACTGCAAAAGTATTAATGAGCAAGGTAAGGGTACTTGGCTTCATGGTCAAGGAGTCTAAAGCAGACTGATTTAGTTGCCTGTAGCAACGATCTGCAGTGATGGAGGATGAAAGGGACAGTCTAGTTGATTGCTATGCCAACAGTTATTCCTTTAGATGCATTTGATTGTAAATAGGTAACAATTGGTTTCTCAACAATTCCAGTTTGTGGTAGGAGCTTAGATGATTGTGATGGCAACTTTCTGAACTCCTTAAGGGGCAGGGACCGATGTAAATGGTTCGGTGAAAGTGCTTCTGAATATGTTGGCACTAAATGAGTAAAAAAAACAGTTTTCGCTTTTTTTTTGCTGAGATTACTAAACTGACCCAACTCATTTTTTCACACAAAAATCTGTTTGTAAATCTATTTTAGTTGCTAGAAAAGGCCAGTGGCTCACTTTATGTAGACCTTTATCCTATACGCTAGTTACTTTTCTACTAACTTGTGCCGCTGTCACTTGTCACATTGCAATGTGGATGAGCAGCAGATAATCAGCTCAGCATTTCCTGAAGTAATAATGGTAAAAAGAACACGAGATGGAAATGCCTCTTCACCCTTACCTAATGCCACAATTAATTCCATACATGAAGTGGCGCACTGTGCTATGTGGAGAGAGCACCTGTTATAAAGGTCAGGCCATTTCACTTGCTATTTAGCTATCATTTTTAAGGCTAATTTGCTACATCTGCTATGTTCAGTGTTCTTGGCTACTGTACATGTTATGCCACTTATTATTAGGGGGTCATGTTTACTGAAGCCTAAAATCGAAGATAAGTTAAGAAAGGCAAAAGAATTTAGACTTCATATGTTAATGTATGCATGTGCTTGAACATCTGCATACATCGCAACATTCCAAGCTAAAGTACACTTGGAGTTTTGAAGAAAACTAGATGTAGTTAAAGGGAATCTGTCATGATAGAATAATGGAGGCTGCCATTGTTGAACTCTTCTTTTGAGAATACTAGTTTCCTGGCTGTCATGCTTATACTTGCTTATACGGGCATTACAAGAAAGGGCCATAGACACCGAGAACCGCCTACGCCAGAACAACATCCGCATACTGGGCCTACCAGTGGGTAGGAAGGCACTAGGCCCACTGAATTCACTAAAAGGCTCCTGAGTGACCTGTTTGGCCTAACCAACCTGCCGGAAACCGACCCCTCCTAGGCCTGGGGCCCCACCGCGCCCTTTCTTGCTGTGGTTCCTCAATTACCAAGACCGGGATCTTATCCTGGCTGCTGCCCGGGCCAAGCCTGATATCAAGTATGAGGATACCAAGCTACTATACTTCCCGGACTATTCCCTAGAAATACAGCAGTGGCACAAATCCTTTACAGAAGTGCGCAAGAGGCTCAGAGAAAAGGGCATCCGCTTCAGCCTCCTCTACCCCAGCAGGATGAGAATAACTGATGGCGAACGTACATGCTTCCTTGAAAACCCTGAGGCTGCATTAGAATGTCTGGACACCCGCTGAAATTCACCTGGATGTCGCACAATATGGCCAAACTTTCATCTAGCTCCATGATACCAGCTAAGTACTCTACATATTTCCCCTGTGTGTTCCAATTATGATAGAGACCGAGGATTCCTTTTTCACGCTGCACCTCACCTCCTAGACTATCGACGTTGACTTCTCCATGTTACTCTGGAACTTTTCTTCCCTTTTTTTGCCAACTCCTGTTCTCCTACCTCCTGACCTACCCTCCTGGCCCTGGCTCCAGCGTTCCCTTCATATATCCCTATTGCTCCCAGTATATCACCCCCCCAGATCATATTTTTGTTGGTGTGGTTTTTCTCCCCCCCTTCCCCCCTTTATCTGGATCCAGTTGCTGCTAGAAGGCAACCTCCTATCCCACGTCCAAGAAATCTGGAACAACTTACCTTGTTACTTTTGTTTTTCACCTGTTTTCCCAACTGGAGGACTTTCGCTAGTTCTAGAACATAGCACTGAACTATTGCCAGTTATAGCTTAAGTTTTACATTTTTGGGTATAGGCCTGGTCTGTTCACCCCCAAGTTTTTCAGGGATGTCATCAGACAAAGGTAGGGACAACACCTTGTTTTCACCATGGTACAGTTTATACTATGTGTACATATACATGTTTTTTTGTTTTGTTTGGTTTTCCATTGGTTGTGATCAGGGCTTTGTTTCTGCCAGAACGCGTCGGAACGGCGTTCCACCACCTCTGGCACCCCGTCCTCTCCATCCAGTCACTGAACATAGAAGGCGGTAGAGGAGGTTTTTGCACTACTCGCTTCCTCCACCGGCTTCTGTGTCCTATTGTCAGTACATGTTTATATGTCAGTCAGTGCCCCGAGTCCCACTCTGTCCCGCCCAGCGGCTCACGTCCTGCCCAGAGGTTCCAATCCCGCCCAGCGGCTCCCGCCCCATCCCACCCAGCGGCTCCCGCCCTGCCCAGCAGCTCCCATCCTGCCCTGCACAGCGGCTCACGTCCTGCCCAGAGGCTCCTGTCCCGGACAACCCTACCTCCCTGGCAGACTTGTGCAGCTCAGAGCCGAGTAAAGTGTTCGGCTGGAACTGCAGTGTGGAAAAAAGCCTGGAGAGGAGGTGAGTGCACTGGAAACTATGAAGGAGTGGGGAGGGAAGGGGGGGCGAGTGGCACCTGCAGGGGGAAGTGACAGCTGTGGACCGCAGTGGGGGTGAATTTGTGAAGAGGGGGGTGAAGTTGTTAGAGCTGGAAAGGGGGAGAGTTTGTGCAAAGTGCTAAGTATTGGGGAGGGGGGGCAGGTGGTACAGTGGCAATAGCTGGTAAGGGGGGGTTGGCAGGTTGTTTGAAGGTGACAGGGGGTGAAGAGGTGAAAGTTGGAGAGCTGAAGAGATGAAATCTGTGGATTGGGGTAATCTGTAGATGGCGGTGCAGTAGTGAAATGTGGAAGGGGGGTAGAGGCAAGCTGTAGTTGTGGACTGGGAGTGTAAGCTGTAGATGTGGGGGCTGCAGAGTTGAGTTGTTGACAGGGGGTACAAAGGTGAGTTGTGGGGTTTGCTAAGATGACTTGTGGACAGGGGTGCAGAATTGAGGAGGGACAGGGAAAAGAAGAGGTGTGTTGCGGACGGAGGGAAGAAGTGGTGAGTAGTGAATGGGGGAAGAAGCGGTGACCTGTGGACTGAGGGAAGAAGAGGTGAGCTACAAGGGGAAGAAGAGGTGAGCCGTGGACAGGAAGGAAGAAGAGGTGAGCCGTGGACAGGAGGGAAGAAGAGGTGAGCCGTGGACAGGAGGGAAGAAGAGGTGAGCCGTGGACAGGAGGGAAGAAGAGGTGAGCCGTGGACAGGAGGGAAGAAGAGGTTAGCCGTGGACAGGAGGGAAGAAGAGGTGAGCCGTGGACAGGAGGGAAGAAGAGGTGAGCCGTGGACAGGAGGGAAGAAGAGGTGAGCCGTTGACAGGAGGGAAGAAGAGGTGAGCCGTGGACAGGAGGGAAGAAGAGGTGAGCCATGGACAGGAGAGAAGAAGAGGTTAGCCGTGGACAGGAGGGAAGAAGAGGTGAGTCGTGGACAGGAGGGAAGAAGAAGTGAGCCGTAGACAGGAGGGAAGAATAGGTTAGCCGTGGACAGGAGGGAAGAAGAGGTGAGCCGTGGACAGGAGGGAAGAAGAGGTGAGCCTTGGACAGGAGGGAAGAAGAGGTGAGCCTTGGACAGGAGGGAAGAAGAGGTGAGCCTTGGACAGGAGGGAAGAAGAGGTGAGCCGTGGATAGGAGGGAAGAAGTGGTAAGCCGTAGACAAGAGGTAAGAAGAGGTGAGCCGTGGACAGAAGGGAAGAACAGATGAGCCGTGGACCGGAGGGAAGAAGAGGTGAGCCATGGACAGGAGGGAAGAAGAGGTGAGCCGTGGACAGGAGGGAAGAAGAGGTGAGCCGTGGACAGGAGGGAAGAAGTGGTGAGCCGTGGACAGGAGGGAAAAAGAGGGGAGTCGTGGATAGGAGAAAAGAAGAGGTTAGCTGTGGACAGGAGAGAAGAAGTGAGCTGTGGACAGGGGAAAGAAGAAGTGAGCTGCGGATGGAGGGAAGAAGAGGTGAGCTGTGGACAGGGGAAAGAGGTGAGCTGTGGACAGGGTAAAGAAGAGGTGAGCTGTGGATGGGGGGAAGAAGTTAGCTGCAGATGGGGGGAGGAAGAGGTGAGCTGTGGAAGGGGGCATAGGTCAGCTGTGGACAAGGTGAGGTTTGAATGGGGGGGCACAGAGGTGAACAATAGATGGTTACATTGGGGGAGATATATAAGTGCTGTCTGCCGATTTTTTTTTTCTGTGCCCTGTGTGATACACGCACCTTTTCACTGCAGAGTACACTTTCCTGAGCCCTGTGTGTTATGCACTCCTAAGTGCCGCACTCTGTGCCTTTTGGGCCTACGCTTATTTGGCGCCACTTTACTTCTCTCCCCGTGGAACGACAGAATTAGGGGTGGAGAGTTGGCTGGGGAGGGTGAGTTCCTGCACCTATTTTCTGAGAAAAAAGTCCTGGTTGTGATTCTATCTGCTACAGGCTCTCTGGGTCCATGCTGCTCCTGAGATGTAATCCTAGGTCAAATGCGCTCCTCCCCACTCTCATCTCTTTACAAGTATACGATGGCCTCACGTGATATTCCCAATTTTAACATAACATCCTGGAATGTCCGGGGGCTCAATTCTAAATTTAAAAGAGTAGTGCTCTTCAAATACCTCAAAGTATACCCCCCCATATGGTATTACTACAAGAAACGCACCTCATGGGCAGAAAACTCCTTGCACTAAAAAAGCCATGGATTCAGAGACCCTTCCACGCCTCCTATTCCACTTATGCCATCTGTATTAATCAACAAATGTTTCCCATGTGTGGTGGAATAGGTTCACACTGACGCCCAGGCCAAATATGTGATTATGGCATTCCCTATTTGGGGCACTCGTTACATTGTCATAATATATACATCCCCCTCTCATCATCTATTTTATACACCATTCTGGAGAGGATCACTCCGTACTGCCTGCAAGGCTTTTACTTATGGGCGATTTTAATGCTATGCTGGCTCCAGACCTGGATAGACCTGTCCCCTCCAAACAATTCTCTATGGAACTGCTCACCTGGGACCGGGCAATGGAAGTAACCAAGGTCTGGAGATGGAAACATCCTACAGTCAGAGCCTACTCCTGTTTCTCCACCACATACAAAACATCCTCTCGAATCGACCTGGCCTTCGCAAACCCGACCATGATGTCAGATGTTTTAGATTCCACATACTTATCCAGTGGGCTCTCAGACCACCGTCCCTTACTCCTTAACATTCGCTCCCCCTCTTCCCGAAATTCTGCCCTTTGGCGTTTAGGTACTCATTGGCTCTCCCACGTCAACTTGAAAAATACCATCCCACCTCGCCTTGCAGAGTAGTGGTACCTCAACACCGGGTCCTCCTCCCCAGAAGTTACTTGGGATGCCTTCAAGGCTTTTACCAGAGGGCAGTACATTTTCTCTATTGCCGGAATCCGCAGAGAACAAGCCTCTACTACGACTGCCCTGCAAGACAATGTGAAAACCCAGACAGAAACATATGCTACTGACCCCACTGACACTCATTTTGACTCCCTCAGCGCAGCAAACCATGATTTGCACTTCCACTTCACCGAGGTTACCAGACTAGACCTTTACTGGAACAAACAGAGATTTTTTTGAACAGGGGAACCATAACGGTCGGCCCCTGACCGTGAAGAAAAAGATTCCAGGACCTGCAGGATCACATGTTTGAGGTCACCACATCCCAGAAATTGTAGGAAAAACACGAAACCCCCTTGATGGGTGGGACTTTTAAAGTGACCAAAAACAGTACTTGTATCATATAAAACAGAAGTTTATTACACAATCGTATATTCAATAAAAAGACTTAAGTCAAAGACAAAATAATACATTTATTCTTTTGTCTTTAATGACTTAAGTCTTTTTATTGAATGTCTAGAGGCACACAGCAGGGTTGCCCTTTCTCTCCAGCACTATTTAACATTGCGATGGAACCAATTGCGGAGGCCCTTCACACCTCCCTACACATCAAGGGACTGCATATTGGATGGCTGGAGGAGAGGGTTGCCCTGTATGTGGACGACCTCCTACTTTTCCTTAACGATGCAGAATCATCTCTCAAGGGGGCCTTACAGGTCCTTAACTCATTCTCTTCTATTACAGGCCTCAAAGTCAACTGGGCAAAGTCCCTTCTGTTCCCTATAGACCCCTTAGCCCACACTAATGCTCCTCCTGATGTCCCACTGCAGTGGGTTGAGAGCTTCAGATACCTTGGAGTGGTGTTCTCTAGGCAAGCTTCATGGAAAAAAGAGAAACTAGGCAAGCTCCAGATTTCATATCTCTAAATTTATCCCCGGTGTTCCAAGAGGTTCGGCTAAAGCTGAAGGCGTGGGAGTCACTACCCCTATCACTAATAGAACGTATAAATTTGATTCAAATTAAAATCCTACCTAAATTCACCTACTTATTTCGCCACTCCCCGCAATGGATCCCTAAATCCTTTTTCATCCGCCTGCATCGCCTCCTCGCCTCTTTTATATGGGGACCCCAATCCTCCCGCTATAGCTGGTCCACGCTAGTGTGTTCGACCTCCCAGGGAGGCCTGGCATGTGCAGATTTTTATAAATATTTTTGGCCACTGCTGCTTGGTGGCTCAATCCAGACATAACCAACTCCACAACTCCACTACCCTGGTTGAGGTGGCAGTGGTGAAATCCCTGGAAGCACTGAAATCCATGCGCACTAGACTACGTGCGTTGGGGGCTGGTCTCAAAATTGAACAATACCCTAAACATGCAATCTTTCCCAGTGCCCCCCTATGGTTAAACCCCATCTTCAATCATGTCTATAAATTATTATTATTATTATACAGGATTTATATAGCGCCGACAGTTTACGCAGCGCTTTACAACATTAGGGCAGACAGTACAAGTACAATACAATTCAATACAGGAGGAATCAGAGGGCCCTGCTCATAAGAGTTTACAATCTAGGAGGGAGGGTCAAGTTATACAAAAGGGTAATAGCTGTGGGGGATGAGCTAATGGAGAAAATAGTGCAGTTGTTAGATGGAGGCAGGATAGGCTTCTCTGAAGAGGGAAGTTTTCAGGGATCGCCTAAAAGTGGATACATTTGGAGACAGTCTGACAGATTGGGGTAGGGAATTCCAGAGGATAGGCGAGGCTCGGGAGAAGTCCTGGAGGCGGATATTGGAGGAGGTGATGAGGGAGCTAGAGAGCAGGAGGTCTTGGGAGGAATGGAGATGGCGATTAGGTTGGTATTTTGAGACTAGGTTAGTGATGTAGCTGGGGGCAGAGTTGTGGATGGCTTTGTAACTTATTGTTAGTATTTTGAATCTAATTCATTGGGTGAGTGGTAGCCAATGGAGGGATTGGCAGAGAGGAGGTAGCAGACACTGAGCGGTTTGTAAGGTGGATGAGTCTGGCAGCAGCATTCATGATGGACTGAAGGGGGATAGTCTATTTAAAGGTAAGCCAATGAGGAGTGAGTTGCAGTAGTCAAGGCGAGAGATAACCAGGGAGTGAATCAGGAGCTTTGTGGTTTCACTGGTTAGAAAGGGACGTAGTTTAGAGATGTTGCAGAGGTTGAGGTGGCAAGCTTTGGAAAGTGATTGGATGTGGGGCCGAAAGGAGAGTTCAGAATCCAGGATAACACCTAGCACCCTGACATGTGGGGACGGGTGGATGGTTTTGCCATTGCTCTTGACAGAGAAGTCAGGGGAAGAGGCACGTGGGGAAGGAAATATTATAAGCTCGGTTTTGGACAAGTTGAGTTTGAGGAAGTGGTGTGACATCCATACAGATATGTCTGTTAGTAAGTTAGTGATGCGTGAGGAGACTGATGGAGTGAGTTGAGGGGTGGAGAGATAGATTTATGTGTCATCAGCATAGAAATGATATTAAAAGCCGTGAGAGGCTATCAACTGACCCAGGGAAGAGGTGTAGATTGAAAATAAAAGAGGTCCAAGAACAGAACCTTGGGGGACCCCGACAGAGAAGGGAAGAGGAGTGGAGGAAGTAGAATTGTAAGTGACACTGAAGGTGCGTTGGGATAGGTAGGATGAGAGCCACTGAAGAGCACAGTCACGGAGACCGAGGGAGTAAAGTTTTTTGAGGAGGAGGGGGTTTTCAACTGTGTCAAAGGCAGCTGAAAGATCCAGAAGTAGGCGTACAGAATAGCGTCCATTGGTTTTTGCAGTTAGTAGGTCATTTGTGAGTTTTAAAAGAGCAGTTTCTGTGGAGTGTTGAAGCCGAAATCCAGATTGAAGGGGATCAAGAAGGTTGTTTTTAATGAGGTGGTCACTCAGTTGGTTGTAAACCAGGCGTTCAAGGAGTTTAGAGGAAAAGGGGAGCAAGGAGATAGAGCGTAGGTTGTTAAGATTGGTAGGGTCCAAGGACGGCTTTTTGAGTATGGGGGTGAACAGTGCATGTTTTAGAGCATCGGGGAAGATGCCAGAGGTGAGGGAGAGATTGAAGATGTGGGTTAGAGAGTGTAGGATGGGGTCAGAGGGTGACCGTAGCATTTGAGAGGGAATAGGGTCCAGGGGACAGGTGGTTAGGTGGGCGATAGAAAGGAGTTTAGCAACTTCGTCTGTAGTAGCAGATTTGAATAGGGGTAGTGTCAGTTGTACCTGTTGACATGGGGTCTTAGCTGGGGGAGATACCTGTAGAATAGAGATTTCATCACGGATTGTATCATTCTTGTTTTTGAAGTGATTAGCGATTTCCTGGACAGTGAGTAAGTCAGTGGGTAGAGGCGGTGGAGGACTAAGTAGAGAGTTGAAGGTAGAGAAGAGTTTACGGGGATTGGATGAGAAGGTGTTAATAAGAGTTGTAAAATAGGTTTGCTTGGCAGTGTGGAGGAAAGAATAGTATTTTTGGAGGGCATATTTGTATTGGTTGAAGTCTTTGAGAGACTTAGTCTTGTGCCACAGACGCTCAAGAGCGCGACTACGTTTTTTGAGAATTTTAGTGTCATCTGTTTGCCAGGGTTGTAGGGGTCGAGGCCTGATTCTGCGTGTAGTGAGGGGAGCGAGCTTGTCCAGGGTGGAGGACAGAGATTTATTGTAGATGGACGTGGCTTGGTTGGGGCAGGACAGGGGAGAGATTTTGTCATAGAGGTGATCAGTAGCAGAATAGAGGAGAGAGGAGTTGAAGTTGCGAAAGTTTCTACGTGTGATGGTTAGGCGATTGGAGGGAAAGGTGGTGGAAGACAGGGGGAGAGAGAAACTAATAAGGTGGTGGTCGGAGAGAGGAAAAGGATTGTTTGAGAAGTTGCATGGAGTGCATAGGTAGGAGAATACAAGGTCAAGCGTGTTGCCATCAGAGTGAGTAGAAGCCTGTACCCATTGCTTCAGGTCAAATGAAGAGGTTAGACTAAGTAGTTTAGAAGTAGCAGGAGTGTTTGTATTAACAGGCATGTTGAAATCACCGAGAAGGATTGTGGGATTTTTTAAAGAGAGAAAGTAGGGTAGCCAGGCAGAGAACTCATCAAGGAAAGTCGATAATGGTCCAGGGGGCCGGTAGATCACAGCAATTCTTAGGGAAGTAGGAGAGAATAGACGTATACAGTGGGCTTCGAATGATGAGAGGGAAAAAGAGGGAGGAGGGTGAATAACCTGGAAGGTGCTCTGGGGGGATAGGAGGAATCCCACTCCACCTCCCTTGCGTCCATTAGGCCTAGGGGAGTGAGTCCAGTGAAGGCCACCCTGGGAGAGGGAAGCAGGAGAAGGGGTGTCATATTCGTGGAGCCAGGTTTCGGTAAGAGCAAGTAGATTAAAGGAATTAGTGACAAAGAGGTCATGAACAGCAGTGAGTTTGTTGCAGACAGAGCGGCCGTTCCAGAGGGCGCAGGAGAGAGGGAGGCTGGTGTTGGGAAGAAGAGGAATGGAGACTAAATTGTGTAGATTGCGACTACTACCAGAGGGTGTAGGGTGATGGTGATGTGTGTGTTGGGCACAGTTAAATAAGGGGGGCCCAGGGTTTGGGGAAATATCTCCAGCGCTTAGGAGAAGCAGAAGAGTGAGAGAGGTAATATGAGAATATGATTTGTATGAGGGGACATGCTTCAGTATCCTGGGGGGTATGTTAGCAAGTGGGCTTAGAGTTAGAAAGAAAAATATATATATGTCTATGAATATTTGGATAAGAAATACCAGTAGTTTTATAAATTATTATACAGTACATGCTTCTTTATAGGTGGATGAATTCCTACAGAATTTGGTCAATTTTGACAAAGAACATATACCCGATGTAACAGTCAAGGCTATAAAAGATGATTACCTGAGAGATCCTGAGTTTAACCCAGAGTTTGTGCGTACAAAATCCTCTGCAGCTGCAGGTCTGTGCGCATGGGTTATTAATATCATTAAGTTCCACGAGGTAAGACCTTACAGCAGGGGAGTGAATAAAGATTAGCCTGTATGTCAAAGTATTAATATATTATTGCTGTTTTCCTCAATGTAGGCAGAATGATAATAATGTGCAAAAAGCAGTAACTCATTTTAGCCAATCAGATTTCAGTTTAAAAAAAGTTTTACTTTGGTAACAAAAAAGCTTAGTGAACCTCATCTTTGCTATTCGTGCTGCTTTTTTGTATAAGTTTGTTTGAATCATTTTAAGATCTCATGCACACTGAGCATTTGCTCAGCTCCTCTGGCAGGAGAAAAGCTGTTTAAAAAAACGCCATTAGAATGCATTAATGTGCAAACATGCAAATGCCTGTTCAGCATTTTTATGCTCAAACGTTCCTCTCCTAAATGCACTGGTGATTGTGATTTTTTTTCAGCTTGTAAACACTTCTCTTCTTATTCACTTGTAAATTTCCATGGACACACAGGCTAATGTAAAGATGCTTTTACATGCTGAGGAAAAAAAGGGGGCAAATGCCTGTAAAGGCCAGTGTGCATGAGGCCTTAGGGTTTGTATGTCTACGGTGAATTCATTTTTATATAAATGTTAGTTACGGTATGTGTAATATTTTTATAATTTTAGGCTATTAATCTTTTTTCCCAATGTAACATCATTAAGTAGAAAGTAAAAAAAAAATAATACTTCCATAACATTATTAATATTATTAGTATTATTATTATTATTCAAGTCTAACTCGAGCAAAAATTTTATTTTTTGTTTTGAATAGAGTGGGAGAGAGCTACAGTTTTTAATTTCTGTCCGTTATCCTATTGGGGAGATTTCCCTTTCTTCCTGTACCCTCAGTGGGAGAGATTTCACATTAGTTCTAGTCCTGGCAGGAAGTAGAGGAAATCTCCCTAGAGCCCCATACACACGATAGGACAAACTTTCCCTTGGATTTTTGTACAAAGGGCGTTGCCCATAAGTTTGTGTTGCATACAGACAGCAGGACTTTTCCAGCCAACTTTCACCAAATCACGTGGTTTTTCAGCTCTTTACCACCACCCTTTGGTCAACTTCTGTATTGTTGTCTGATATTGTGTCAATCTCGCCACTTTTATCGGCGAGATTGACACCTTGCGAGCCGGCTTCACACTTGGATCCCTACCAATGCCAGGCACTGTGTTTGGTATGAATCTTGAGGGGGAACTCCACGCCAAATTTTAAATAAAAAACCGGCATGGGTTCCCCTCCAGGGGCATACCAGGCCCTTAGATCTGGTATGGATTTTAAGGGGACCCCCCCTACGCCGAAAAAACGGCGTGGGGGTCCACCCAATATCCATACCAGACCCTTATGCGAGCACGCGGCCCAGCCGGTCAGGAAAGGGGGTGGGGACGAGCGATCGCCCCCCCTCCTTAGCTGTACCAGGCCGCATGCCCTCAACATGGGGGGGTGCTTTGGGGGAGGGGGGTGCCCTGCGGCCCCCCCACCCCAAAGCACCTTGTCCCCATGTTGATGAGGACAAGGGCCTTCTCCCGACAACCCTGGCCGTTGGTTGTAGGGGTCTGTGGGCGAGGGGCTTATCAGAATCCATGAGGGGGCCCCCAGATCCCGGCCCCCCACCCTTTGTGAATGAGCATGGGGTACATCGTACCCCTACCCATTCACCTAGGGAAAAAGTGTCAAAAAAACACAGTACACAGGTTTTTAAAGTAATTTATTAGGCAGCTCCGGGGGTCTTCCGAATTCGGGGTCTTCTTCCGACGTCGGGGGTCTCTCCGGCGTCTTCTCCCGGTGTCCGGATCTTCTGCCAGCTCCTCCACTATCTCCTGCCGCTCTTTTGCTAGCGGTGGCCCGGACTTCTCGATCATCTTCTTTCCTCTTCTCTTCTTCCTATGTTGACACGACACTCTCTCCAGCTGGAATGCTCTCTGAGCACTGCGCAATGGACCCCGCCCCTTATGAGGTCACAGTCCTGGGGCATGCTGGGAATGTGATCTCATAAGGGGGTGTGGTCATATGATGACATGACCACGCCCCCTTATGACCTCACCGTCCCGGCATGCCCCGGGACTGTGATGTCATAGGGGGGTGGGGTCACCACCTATATAAGTCATAGCGGAGCGCTCAGACAGCATTACAGCCGGAGAGAGCGTTGTGTCAACATCTCTGGAAGAGAAGAGGGAAGAAGACATCTCTGAAGACTGGGCTCTTCCGCTAGCAAAAGAGCGGCAAAAGAGCAGAAGATAGCGGAGGAGCCCGGCAGAATGAAGAAGGCATCAGAGAAGAACCGGAGAGCGTGGAGACGACACCGGAGAAAGGGAGGAGGCCTGAGAGACCCCCGAAGTCGGCAGAAGACCCCCGAAGTCGGAAGAAGACCCCCGGAGCTGCCTAATAAATTACTTTTAAAACCTGTGTAGTGTGTTTTTTTATTGACACTTTTTTTCCCTAGGTGAATGGGTAGTACATACTGATTCACATAGGGTGGGGGGCCGGGATCTGAGGGCCCCCTTATTAAAAGGGGCTCCCGGATTCCGATAAGCCCCCGCCCGCAGACCCCGACAACCAACAGCCAGGGTTGTCGGGAAGAGGCCCTTGTCCTCATCAACATGGGGACAAGGTGCTTTGGGATGGGGGGGCCGCAGGGCGCCCCCTTCCCCCAAAGCACCCACCCCCATGTTAAGGGCACGCGGCCTGGTATGGCTTGGGGGGGGCACTCCCCAGAACAGTAATAGAGGGGAAATCTTCCAATGGGGACACTAGTTCTGGTGACATGGGGGGCCCAAGGGTTTCCCTCAATTTGGCTCCGAAGAAGCTCACCTGACGAGTGAAACGCATCAGCATGACGTCATCACATCTGTGATGTTAGGACACAGTTCGTCTCCCATGGACACTTTTCTTTCCCCTGGAAATTAACCGTGGCTTGCGGAACTAGCTGAGCGGTGCATTTGGAGGTTGCAGCATGTGGTGCTTGGTGTGCAGGGAGCAGGATCACTCCCCCCTGTGAAGATAGGAGGACGGTTTGGTGTCATCTGCAGTGGCACGGGAACACTGGGGAGTGATGAGCTATATTGGAACTAGCTACACCCTGTTGGGTTTATACATCCACCCCTCTGCTGACATCCCCTCACCAAGCCTATCCCCGCTGCACACGAGCCATGGCCACAAGCAGGACAGTATATACGGAGGCTGTAACGTGTGATGCTGGATGTGCAGGGAGTGGGATATCCCCCCCCTCTTATCACCCTCGTTGATATACTGTCATCAAGCGTATCCTTTACGTCACACACACGGGCCTATAGTCCCTAGCGATTTATCTCCATCCCAGGAAATTGCTTTACCTACGTACTTTATACCTACGCAGTATCACTACCAACACATATATGGGATTTATGCCAATGTCCTGGAACTGTAATAGGCTTAATCAACCTGTGCATACCTTATTTAAATTTTTGGTCTGCACCGATTGACCAGTTGAACACCATATTGATCCCCTATTACCTTCCTCACTGTGGTCAGTATGCCTGTGAAAACATTTGTGGTTTGAGGCTATATTGGACTTTAATAGTACTATAACACTTGAGATGCAAAAGTAGATAAAACAAATAGAGTTTTATTAAATTAACATCAACATATTAAAACATATAGATTTTAAAACAACTCTGTAAATTCATACATATTGGGTGCAGCTGGAAAGAATGATAGTACCAGTTCACCCTGTAACAATCATATTGGCATGCTCGAAATGTTTCGCGGGTAATTCACCGCTTCTTCAGGAGCTTTGTTTGCATATATATATATATATATATATATATATATATATATATATATATATATAGTTATTAAAACAGAGATATTGTATAATACTACAAAGAGAGAGAGAAAATCATATTAATCACAATAGAAACAATAAAAATATCACACGATTAGATAATAACATTGTGGTAATGGCGGGTGAATTCCTTTGGACTCTTTGTCCATTTATGTATATTTCCCTCAATTTGCAGGGATTTCCTCTCATTGCCTGTTTTGGGACATGAAATGAAGCTAAATTTCCCCAATGGGGTACAGATTGCAAAAAAAAAAAAAAAAATCTGACAGGGGTTATAACCATCCCTTATTCCATCCAAAATGGAAAAATAAAAGTTTTAGCTATAGTTCTACTTTAAATAAAAGACTTTCTTTTAAATAAAGTGTTCAACAATCTAGTAACCTGTACCAGTCAATTCATTTTCAGGTATGTGTCACCATTTCATTGAAAAGTACTGTATATTCTAATCGGTTTGTAAGCGTAACATCACTGTTCACCTTTTAGCTTGATATGTTATAATGCAGGGGTCTCCAAACTTTTTAAACAAAGGGCCAGTACACTCTCCTTCAGAGTGTGTGTGTGTGTGTGGGGGGAGGGGGGGGGGCTGGACTGAGGCCAGTGGGAGTAGAAAAAGGGCTGGTGTCAGCGGGAGTAAACAATGCCCTTTTGTTGGTGTCATTGGGAGGAATTGTGCCCCATTGTTGATGTCATTGGGAGGAATTGTGCCCCATCGTTGATGTCATTGGGAGGAATTAAGTCCCCTTGTTGGTGCCATTGGAAGGAATTGTGCCCCATTGTTGGTGTCATTTGGAGGAATCGTGCCCCTTCTTTGGTATCAATGGGAGGACATATGCCCAATTTTTGGTGTCAATAGGAGGACACATGCCCAATTGTTTGTGTCAGTGGATGGAATAGTGCCCCAGGGGCCAGATAAAAGCATGCAAAAGGCCACATTCAGCCCCGGGGCCGCAGTTTGGAGACTACTGTTATAATGTATGAAAACTGTGCTAGAGGAAACAGAGACTCTCCAGTTCAGCCTTCCAGTTGCTAATTTGTATTAACCTTTGGCAAATGTCCCTTTTTTAAAAATCCTTACAAAAACACTGCATACTGTATATGGAAAAGCAGATGTCAGAAGAAAAGGGAATATAGAAAAGCTGTTCTATACATAAAGGACATACATAGAGGAAGCAGCACTTATGCTTCAGCCCAATAACCTCATGGGCATCCACAGTGCTGTGCCCTAGGGGATTATTCTCTATTCTTTATGGCATGCAGAAAGTGTGCAAAGTCCTATAACCTATAGAATCCAAACAAACTAACACTACCTCTAAGCTGACTCAAGTAAACTGAGATCTGATTGTTTGCTAGGAGTTCAGCATTTTTCATATTATCGTATCTTTTGCATTGCCTGGCATCATGAATATGTTAATGCTCTTAGGCTCAAAAGGCCTTTTACATCATAAAGGCCATACTACATAATTTATTCCCACTGGGCCAAGCTGATCAAAAATTGTTTTGGCTTCCTTTACAAGCTGTTTGTTGTACTGACTTTGCTGTTTCCTTTCCACTTTCTCCTCTAATTTGATATATATGGGAAACTAAACTTGGGAGTGGTGCAATGTGTATGATTAAAGGCTTTGTTCATCCTCATATGTCAATCTATTAACATGCTGTTAACTGAAATGTTTGCATGATGTATTTTGTCAGCACTGGAGCATTTATCACAGGTGGGTATAAAACTTAGACAAAGGTGTATGTCCTCATTAATTGTGAAAGGTCCTATTCATCTTACACAAGCATAATTAATGCTGCATAATTTTTCACTATTTGTCATGATGAATATTTCGTTTTCTCTGTGTTATTTATCAATCTGCTCTCATATCTTCTGGATACTTCAACAAGATGTATGTAAGTACTTTATTTCTTATTGTGCTAGAATGACTTCACAAAGTGTGGAAGTGTTAATGTTTCATACTTTTTCTTGTCTACAATATATATCTCTAGAGAATTTCAGATCATATCAATCATTACTGAGGCTTTGGTTTGCAAGGTGGGCAAAATGGTTTATCATAGTAGGTGGGCTTTAAGGATATGAAAGTCATCACTGGTTTGGAATATAAAGCTATTGTGACATGTCACATTGATTTTTCACACTATCATTATACTAGATTGTTGTTATGTCATTTTCCAGAGGCACAGGTATTTGTTTGTGTCGATGCACGCATTGTGCACCTCCATTGATACTTATATGATAGTTGTGATTTTTTTTTTACACTCCTTAGCAGGGTCATGCAACCAGACTAATCCAAGATAAGAAGTCATCCTAAGCACAGGGTGATCATATCAGGTGTACACACAACATGACTGGCAGCCTCCACACATTTATCTATGCTTGTGAAACCTGCATACATGAAATGATGGGTTCCCCATCTTACCCATTTTAGACGAGTTAGGTGACAATTATGATGTCTACAAAGAAAAACTGCAGATAGTTGCTTGCAGCACTAGTGATTAGTGGGGAGGGATCTTTTGGTTGATTGTATTGTGCCCCCCTTTTTTTAATGGAAATTGACGTTTGCTTGGACAATCTGAGGATGCATATTGAAAGAAGAATAATTTTCTCTATTGTCCATTGATGGACATAGCTTGATAATTAACCACTTCACATCCAGGGCAATTTTTAATTTTTTCACACATATGTTAAAATCTGCATTTGTGCCTAAAAATTATTTCAGGCTCCTTCAGAAAAAAAGTTCCAGGAGTTCCAGGCTCCTTCAGGAAAAAATAAAGGTCAGCAGCTACAAATACTGTAGCTGCTGACTTTTAATATTAGGGCACTTACCTGTCCAGGCATCCAGTGGTGTCCTCATCTGAGCGATTATTCAATCGGGTGCTGGCACCGCCATCTTGACTAAGGGAAAATGGCAATGAAGCCTTGCGGCTTCACAGCTGGATTCCTTCTGCACATGCACCAAGTGTG
This sequence comes from Aquarana catesbeiana, assembly GCF_042186555.1. Taxonomy (NCBI): domain Eukaryota; kingdom Metazoa; phylum Chordata; class Amphibia; order Anura; family Ranidae; genus Aquarana; species Aquarana catesbeiana. Next base: position 336,433,839 of record NC_133329.1, read on the forward strand.
CTGCACTTTGTGAATGGGCCGCAGTCTTCTGGGACCTGTGAAGTGTCCGAGAAGGCTGTGGGGAAAGGAGGGGGGGCAAACTTACGACTCAAGTTGCCGTGGCAAAACCAGGTACCCACTCCCCCCCTAAAGGTGCCAAATGTGGCAGCAGAGAGGGGGAGGCAGACAAGCTGGGCTTTCCCTTTTGGGTGAAGCTCCACTTTAAAACCCACCAAACAATTATATATTTTCTGAAAGCAGAGGTCCTGTAGAAAAATGGTGGCAGTTGCAATTTCTTCATGTCCGTCAAATGCTTATCAAATCTATGGAAAGAATACACTAAAATACATTTTAGTGCACACAACCACAATATAATATACAAACATTTAGTAAAATATAAAAAATGGAATTGCATCAGGTAAATAGATACCAAACATGTCAAGCCTTAAAATTATGCACACCTGTGAAATGGCACAAAAATGATGGTACCCATAATGGTCCATAAGCAACTAAAGTTTTACATGTTAAAGGGTAACTCCACATTTGTGGGTTAAAAAATAGCAAATAAAACTTTTTATAGCATATACAATTGCTACACAAGCCATATTGTAATTAAATGATATTAAAAACTACCTTTCAATTTAAAACTGCAGCACTATAATTTTCAGTAAAATGCAATGCAATATGGCAACCTGGAGACCTTCTGTACACAGTAGTATGTGTACAAGTGTGCACTAAGATACAAGTCAGATTTTGGGCATCCCCTGCAACAAAAAAATACATTTTAGGTGAGCTACTCCCAAATAGAAATCATGTCCAAAGGAATGCAGACCCTGACACTTTCCTGGTTAGAACCCAAGTGCAGCAGCTGATTGATAATTACAGATTGACTCTAATTCAATTCAATTTGCAAGTGAACACAAACAAACAGCTCTTTCTTTAGAATAACAAACGGTAGGAATCTGCAATAAAGTTTGTTTCTTTCAACATAGAGTTAATCGGGAACACATGCCGACCCTTTACAGTACAGTAAAAGTGATCAGGCGGCTCTACGGGCTGAAAAATATGGTAGCAAATGCACAACTGCGGCTGCATGTTTTACCCACTTAAAGTCCAGGACTTGCCTATACACTATATTGTCAAAAGTATTGTGACGCCTGCCTTTACACACACATGACCTTTGATGGCATCCCAGTCTTAGTCCTTAGGGTTCAATATTGAGTTGGCCATCCTTTGCAGCTATAACAAGTTCGACTCTTCTGGGAAGGGTGTTCACAAGGTTTAGGTGTGTGTCTATGGGAATGTTTGACCATGCTTCCAAAAGTGCATTTATGAGGTCAGGCACTGATGTTGGACGAGAAGGTCAGTCTCCGTTCTAATTCATCACAAAGGTGTTCTATCGGGTTGAGGTCAGGACTCTGTGCAGGCCAGTCAAGTTCCTCCACCCCAAACTCACTCATCCATGTTTTTATGGACCTTGTTTTGTGCACTGGTACAAATAATTTGGTCTTAAGGCGTCAGCATACCAAGACATTTTGGACAATTTCATGCTCCCAACTTTGTGGGAACAGTTTGGGGATGGCCCCTTCCTGTTCTAACATGATTGCGCACCAGTGCACAAAGCAAGTTTACTGTGACTGTAGAACGTCACCAAGAGACAGATTTCGGTATCGTAGTTTGTTGCCATTTCACAGCATGCCCAATTTAAAATCTTGACATGTATCTATTTACTCGACGCATCATCATCTTTTATATTTTACAAAACAATTGTTTATTACAAAGTATGTAAAAAGACAATACTTAATACGTAATATCTGATAATTTGCATTTAATAAATAACTTCACAAATATTGTGTGACATAAAAAATTGCAACAGCCACCTTTTTATTCTGCAGGGCCTCTGCTTTCAGAAAATATGTAATGTTGGGGGTATTGCCTGCTGCACGAGACATGTTGCAGCCACAAAGTAAGGCATTATGGCTGCAACCTTGTCCAGTCGCTGTTACATTTTAGGGGGGATGATCAAGGGACAGTGAAAAGCAAGGCTCAACCTTGCAATCACTTGAAAAAACATATCTCATGTCAGGTCCCTTATAACAAATCCGGTCATTGTTGCCCTATGCCCCATGAGCGATTACATGCAACTGACTTTAAATATCTGCAGGAGCTTTCAATGGGGCTTCCCAACTGCAGCTTATAATAGAAAAGCTCCACTGGGTCTTCTTCAGATATTCGCAAACAGCACCATTGTCAAGTGTAAATGGGGCCTTAGGTAGTTCATCTAATGTCATCTGTGTTTAGACTCTGCCTACATCCCATTTTAGACCTCTTGGTAAACTTTATCTAAATAGTGTCTGTGTTGCCTTGTGCAACCAATCAGATTCTCTTTTTTTAATTTTCTTGGTCATGTAAGAAAATGAAAAAGTTAATATATAAGATTGCAACACAGGCACTTGCTTTTTCAATATTTTTAATCAGATTTGTATTTCCCTATATAGACTCCTGTCAAATAAAGCCAGACATAAATATGAGAATAGCAATGTCACTAGTGGATTTGTACTCTTCTCCAGCTTTGCCTGCAGTTACAATAACGCTATTTATTTTTTAAATAAAAAATATTGGTAACACTTTGTACTTTTTATTATGATAAATATTTTACTGGAGAACAGCAAGAACTTTTAAAGGAAGTGTGAAAGTCAATTTGTATTCTAATTAATTAAATTCCTCTGTGAACTGACCAGGACGGCAGTAAAGGAGCATTCATTCTTCATCTTGTGACATCTTCCTACCTCATCTCTGGCTCAGATTTCTCAGATCATGGTGGTTTATATAAAGCTGTGGAAGATAGGAAAATGCTGTATATGGGAGGGTATTAACTGCTCAGTAGCGTGAGTGCTTGGTGACAAATGCCTCAATCTAAAGCATATTAAAATCAGTGAGGTTGATTTTACAAAGGAGTTCACTTTGAAAGTAATTTTTTCGCTTGTGAATGAGTTGAAGATAAGTGAAAATCCACTTTACAAAGATTATCTATTTGTGTACAAGAGAAATAAAAATCAGGATTGGCTGGTTGCCGTCAGCACTGCTTCTTCTCATTCACTAACTGAAAATTCACTTTGTAGAGTAAACATACTCCTCTAGTAAATCAACCGTAAGGTGTTGCAAATGAAGTGACCGTCAACATGTTAATAACGTAAAGGTTAGCAAATTTATGTTACCCATTTAGGTAAAGAGCTGGTTCACATAAAAGTAATATTTCAGTTAAACAGTTTCCCATCTTTAATATTAGGAGGTGGAATAATGCACCATCGCTGGGCTCATTGGAAGGAATAGAAGTCCCATCGTTGGTGTCAGTGGGAGAAATAGTTCCCTGTTGTTGGTATCAGTGGGAACCTCATTGTTGGTGTAAGTGAAAGGAATAGTGTCTCAAGGGCCAAACAAAGACAAGCAAAGGGCCGTATCTGGCCCCCAGGCCGCAGTTTGAAGACCACAGGGCTAAGCCATCTTTTAGTGTCTTATATCTATTGAGGAAATGAGAGCTCCCCTTCATAGTTCTTTGCTGTTTGCCTGCACACTTTGGAGTTTTAGGTGTTTCTGCTTATTTAGGGGTGTTCTTCTCCCTCAATTTCATTCTTCATAATATATAATATAAATTAAGGATTCAGCAAGGAGAGTTGGGCTGCTTTTTAATGGCCACAGCAGGTGTGCAGACCCAGCAACTGACACAGAGCTCTCACCAATAGAGCTCACAAGAGGAATAAGGAACTGTTATGCCCTGTACACACGGTCAGACATTGATCGGACATTCCGACAACAAAATCCATGGATTTTTTCAGACGTGTGTTGGCTCAAACTTGTCTTGAATACACACGGTCGCACAAAGTTGTCGGAAAATCTGATTGTTCTGAACGCGGTGACATAAAAAATGTACGTTGGGACTATAAACGGGGCAGTAGCCAATAGCTTTCGTCTCTTAATTTATTCTGAGCATGCGTGGCACTTTATGCTTCGGAATTGTCCACGCACGGTTGGAATTTAAGCAAACGGATTTTGTTGTTGGAAAATTTTATAGCCTACTCTCAAACTTTGTGTGTCGGAAATTCCGATGGAAAAAGTCTGATGGACTGCACACGGAAGGTCCGACAACAAGCTCCGATCGCACATTTTCCGTCGGAAAATCCGACCGTGTATACAGGGCATTACATGGTTCAAAGCCCAACTCCAGGAAAGCAGAATCTTCTGCTGATTACCTGTTAATTTCTGTCTATGGGAAGGGAAAAACACTTTTACATACCTGTTCCCCTGCTTTCTTTGGTAGTCAGCACTCTCCTATGCTCTGGCCTAGGAGTGTCCCTTGGCAGCCTTACATCCAGTACAGGGGTATGGGCCTGCTTCAGTCTTGATGACACCAGAGGACCTTAGACTGCCAGTGTGCAAAGAAAAGAGGCTGTGGGGGCCAGTCTAGTAATGCAGAGGAGCCTGTGGGAATAGAAGATGATTAAAACTACTTTACCCGGTCCCCCGAGGTATAAACAAGCAGTCAACATTGGCAGTGCGCTGCAGCCTCACTGCAAGGGAGGACTTTTATTTTTCTCTGAATTCAGCTTTAAAGTGGAAAAATAAGCTAGGGGGTAGATCCTTTCCTATGTCCTCTAGCAATTTGTTGTGTAAACTGCATGTGGTGCATGGCAGTGCAGTGTTTACTCCCAGCCCATTCCTGGCATCTCTGTCAAAAATGGAAACAGTAGTCGGGATAATGGAAGTCCTGTGTGCATACACAGAAGTTATGTTATCAGGGGCCACCCAGTGGCCAAAGAGAAGCAATGAGGACCTGGAAGAAGATGATGGAAGCATGAAGAATGAGGGTCAGCGAGGAACAGTGAGCAACAGTGCGGAACTGTCTGCACAGGTAGAGCGCTAACAGCCATGTGAGTTTGCCATATACTATGCCTACGCCATACTAGCACATTATGGCAGGAGCACACTAAACTATGGCTCAGCTTTATTTCTACATCTACTAAAAGCTGAAATATCACTTTTGGATGGACTGACATTTAAACTTGGATTAGTTAAAATGGCAAATGTAATTGTCTCTGAGCAGTGATGTAAATTAAGACATCAGGTGACTAATATTTCTTTAGGTTTACTGTGAAGTGGATAACAAGCGCCAGTCGCTGTCTCAAGCAAACACAGACTTGGTCTATGCAGCTGAGAAATTGGAAATCATCAGAAAAAAGCTTGAGGTATGTCACTGTTATTTGTGGGTTTTAGCGTGTGTGCTATTCTTTAGAAAGCCATCCAGATATAGAGTGATCTTCATGATAGAAAGTACCTGTTTTGTACTGTTTAACTGTCACTGAGATTTTATTTCTAATGTTTGTGAGAATTAAAATTATTTCTAATAATCAAGAAGCACGATCTTTAAAAGGGGGAAGGAGGGGGTTCAAAGGGTTTGTTTAGACTTGTGGTTGGTAGGCATTATAAAGGCATGGTGGAGCCCCATAGAATTGGACAAGGGTTTTCACATGCAAAGCTTCATGACCGCAGCAAAATGTATTCCCCATGACGCGGATGGCAGCTTACCAGTGATGTGGTGGTTATAATCATTTTAATTTTTTACGCTAACATTTTTAGCAAGTATAGAAAGTACTTGCTGCTTTTTCCGGTAATTCAGTGTCCCTGTCACAAAAATATCAAACAATGTTACAGTATCTTCCTTTGAAGTTATCTTTTGTAAACTACTAATTCACGCATCTCACTTTGTAATGGAAATGAAAAGAGGAAGATATACTTGTAGTCCTGATGTGACAACCAGGACTCTAATCGTAGATATGTTGGTTGAGCATAGCCACCCAGGGACACAAAGTGTTATTCACAGGATTGCCATGTAAAAATAAAGGAAAACAACATGGAAAGAAAAACATATGCAGCCACTGCATCTAAGTGTATGCAAAGCTGCAATATTTTAAAGGCCTATTCACATCTGTTCACTTGGAGTGCACCAACACACTAAAGCAATGCACATGCATTTTAGTGCACTACAATGCATTGCAGTGAACAATAGTAAATAATATGAAACAGGGGGAAGAGACCCCCTTAAAAGAGTCACGTGCAGACCAAGCTGTTTTAGAAAGGGAAATATTTTATTTCACAATATAGGTATTACAATAGCAAAACCAGGTACCCACCACCAACACCTGGATGGTTATTAAAAGTGAGACAACATTGTCTATTTAAAAAGCAGCTGCGTTACAGCCACAACACTACCTGCCTGGAGTTTGTATGTTCTCCCTGTGCCTGCGTGGATTTCCTCCAGGTACTCCAGTTTCCTCCCACACTCCAAAGACATGCTGGTAGGTTAATTGGATCCTGTCTAAATTGTCCCTAGTATGTATGAATGTGAGTTAGGGACATTAGATTGTAAGCTCCTTGAGGGTAGGGACTGATGTGAATGTACAATGTATATGTAAAGCGCTGCGTAAATTGACGGCGCTATATAAGTAACTGAAATAAATAAATAATACATAAATATACAGGAGCAAATTGATAAATAAAGTGCATCAAGTGACAATGGATAGATTCACAAGTCCCAGTGAGAGTCACCATAGAGCAATGTGTCCAGCCAGTCACTGTGTTATAAATAAGCCCTCAAGTGGATGATACATGAGTATATGGTTCGTTGATTACACATTGATGAAAAGGGTCCCAAAGATGAGCATAACTCAGGTTAACTTAGAGGAGTAGAGTAGTTTTAAGGCTAGTAATTTATCCTGTATAGAGTGTGGCATATAGCCACTAGTGGTAATTAGTCCAGGTAGCTTATTTGCAGGTTAAACTATATGAATCAGGGTTAGCTCTGAATGGGATCCATAAAGTAAGGCAGTGGGTTAAATTTAACCACAGGTTAGAACAGGCATATTATTGTAGATAAATGATAATTTTTAAAGGACCGATGGTCCACTCACCCGGCCGTGGTATGCAAGAGGCTATAGACTCCAACAGGTGTCCCTCATGTGTACAGGATGTATTGTTTAGTAGGGGGGGCGCACACTACGTGGGTCTTGTCATCTGAAGTGCTCTATTGTCACACGGTATTACAGGGAGCTTCACTGATAGATCTCCTGGTCCCAATGTAAGGCGTTGTGGATCCTCTGGGTAGCTGTTCTGATACCTCAGCCAAAGATGGCTTCTGCCATTTTCAAAATGTGTACTGCACTTGCGTCAACGTGACGTGATGCGTCATCCGTGACGTAAAAAACGTCACTGCCATGGTGTTGTTACCGACATGTTTCACCCAATCACATGGGTTTTATCAAGAATGGGAGGGATCAGTGGCCCTCACCTATTTATACTGTTCATATACATCACATAATTGGCTAGAAGTTGCTATTACCTGAACCTCTTAGGGACTTATAGGCCTATGGCCTCCTTTTACTGGCCATCATACTCCTATTGACAATTTGACCTCTGTATTGCATGAATTAGGTGCCCTATCAACCTGCACAGTGAATGCTTTCTGACTGCTGGCCACTGGCACACTGGTAAACTCCTGTCCTGTTTGACTTACCTAACACTTTTTGTATAGAACTTTGTATAATTTTGTATATTATGGCTTACATGATAGGGGATGACATTGATCTGGAGATTCAGACTGCGTTTACTAGGGATTGGTGCACGGAGGGAACTGATAATGAGCAGATAAAACAATTGTTTAAACAGCATAAAAAATTAACAATTAGGTATCTAAATCGCAAATGGGACATTTCCTCGCTGGAATCCCATATAAAATTTGGGGTTATCCCAAGGGGCCTACATGTGAGGGTGACTCCTGCTGAACATCTGCATACACCCAGATTTATAGAAAAATGGCAGGCTAAATGCCTAGAGCATGGGCTGACGGTTATTCAACTGGAACAAAGTAGTAAAGGTCTGGAACCATTTCAGAGAGAAGCTGACTTTGAGAAACCTAATGATATACTAAAGAAAAAAAAAAGAGAAAACTCAGAAGCATCTTATGACAATGAAACAGCATAAAGTTAGACAAAATCTAGACGACTTTGAAAAGGGTGAGGTCTTTGATCTCACAGTACCTAGGGGACGCAGTCAGAGCAGACGGAACAGAAATAGATCCACGACTCGCTACAGAAACGGACCAAAACTGTTGACTTTGAGCATGTGGATGGGGCTGGAGTTGCTAACCTAGCCACTTTGGGGGACTTTCCCAAAAGAAGAGGGAAGACCAGACATAAAAGGCCGAGGGCGAGGAGGAGGCAACACCCGGGGGTTAACCCACAAAACCCAAAAGCAGATAAGAACCCGCAGTACCAAATATTAGAGGGATGTGACACTCAGGTTCCACCAACACCCCCAGCAACAGACATGAAGGTCATCAACTTATCAGATTTCCCACTTGAGGAAAGACATATTAAATTGCTAAGTAAGGGACTGTCCTTCTCACCAGCAACGCCCATGGACAAATTCACAGCATATAAGGATATAAATTTATTCCTGCGTTAAGTAATTTTTCACATCTGGCATGCTAGTCAGAAGGACACTTCCCAAATGAGTGGCCTACTGCTTGTGACCCCAGAGGAAAAAGAAGAAAGACTAGCTTTGGAGAACTGGATAGCTCTCCTGGACAAACAGATGGGTTTTGAGGATGAACCTGACCCTGGCAGGATTAGGAGACCCAGTGACCTATATATTAAATCTACTAAAATGCCTCCTATCTACAAGCATCACTGGATGAAGGTCTTTTTTGACCTTGTGAAGGATGATCTAAATAAAATCGACTGGTCTAGGTGTGGCCCAGACAACCTCTCCAGTGAAGAAAGAAAAGCCCTGTCAGAGCTGGAGCGGGCAGAGGATTTGATAGTTAAAGGTAGTGACAAAGGGGGTAATGATGTCCTGCTGTCTGGTGATCTATATGAAAAGGAAATTTTCCGACAGCTAGGCGATACTTCCACCTACCTAAAAACTGTCTGTTAACCCCTTTCCTGCTCTAGCTAATAAACGTAATCAACAACTATCTCTGGCCCGAAGCTAATCTTCTGACTAATAAGGTATGGGACTATCTGAGGGTGGGAGAATACAATAATCCCACCTTCTATATAATCCCTAAACTTCATAAATCTCTCACAAACCCTCCTGGTAGACCTATCGTCTCAGCGATAAAGGGCCGCCTGGAACGAGTGGACAAATATGTTGATGGATTTATTAAAACCTTGGTAACACCGTTGCCGTCTTATGTCCAAGACACCTGTGATGTCCTGGCCAAACTACAGGATTTAGAGATCCCCTGGGGCCCTACTGGTGGAGATCGATGTGGAATCTCTTTACGTTGATACCCCATGACTGGGGCCTCAGGGCGGTCTCCTTTTTGGAAGCAACCCACCCTGAATTTGGTGTACAAAATGAGTTTATTCTAGAACTTCTGGAGCTCGCTTTAACCAATAACTATTGCCAATTCTTGGATGGGTTCTACCAACAGACAAGGGGGACAGCCATGGGAGCAACATGGGTCCCGTCATATGCCTGTCTCCATTTGGGCCTTTGAGAACTGGAGACGGTCTATCAGATGCCAGTGTACCTCAGCAAGGTACTCACCTGGCTGAGGTACGTTGATGACATCTTTATGGTGTGGCTGGGTAATGAGTTTCTTTTGGCCCTTAATAATAAAGAAAGAAACATTAGACTAACCTATGTGATAGACCCAAAAAAAAAATGTTCTTTCTCGACCTACAAATTTCCATAATGGGTAATAAAATAACTACCTGCACCTTCAGAAAGCCGACTGCAGCAAACACACTTTTGCAAGCTTCTAGCCATCACCCAGACCATTTGATCAAGGTAATCCCAGTGGGCTAGTTCCTGCGACTTCTCAGGAACTGTTCCAGGGATGATGATTTCCTTAGGAAAGCAGGTGAAAAGCTTGATAGATTCGGAGATCGAGGTTACCCCCATAGAGTACTTAAAAAGGCACGAAAAAAATCATGGTCTAAAGACAGGAGAGATCTTCTAGCTAGTAACAAGGACACTCAAAAGAGATCATCCAAACAATCCCCTTTAAGGATAATCATGACCTATGGAGCACAATGGGGAGAAGTTAAAAATGCACTTCAGAAACATTGGGGAATTCTTTCCAAATCCCCGGCACTAACTGATATAGTAGGACCCCATCCCCAACTGGTCCCCAGATTAGCCCGTAATCTTAAAGACAGCCTAGTTCATTCAGAATATACTAGGAAGAGAACAAAAAACTGGCTGACTGATCTACCTACCCTCAAAGGAATGTACACATGTGGGCACTGCCAAATGTGTAGATTCATCAAAAAAACAGCAGCTTTTACCGATGCAAATCAGAGTGCAAATTTTCAAATCACAAATTTCATTAACTGTGTGACTTCCAGAGTGATATACATGCTGGAATGTCCATGTAAAAAATACTATATAGGGAAGACTAAGAAGCAACTCCGAATTCGCATTGGTGAACATCTGAGAAGCATAAAAAACTCAACCAAGGAGGAGAATAAACTAAAGAAGGGAAGACATGTCCCCACTCGCTTTGCACTTTGCAGACTGCCACGGAGGCAGCAAGGATGGTATTAGTATTAAGGGGTTTTATACCCTCAATTTGCCATCACGTAGAGGCGACTTTGATTCCATCCTGCTGCAAAAAGAAAAAAAATGTGGATATTTAGACTTAATACGCTTGTGCCTCTGGGCTTGAACACAGAGTGTAGCTTTCAGCCCTTCCTTGATCGATAATGGTGAACATAATCTACTTATTTGTGTGAGATGTGAATATCATTTTAGCAGATAACCAGCTCTGTTGACAGGATGCTCCTGTCAGATTTTAGGTTTAAGAATGCTATATAGCCATTAACTATTGAATTTGCTTACTTTACCTAATCCATCTCATATTATTTTATTTTATTTTATTTCACCTTACTTCATTCCGTAAAATGTTTGCTCCTTCCCTGTGACCAAGGTTTTCCTGCTCTTCCTTCCCCCCATGCACTGATCCCCACATAATAAGGAAAATCCCTCTGTTTAAAAAGTTACCTCTTTGCAACTATAAGCCCCTCTGATTTCCTTTGGCCAGCAGTAGATTAATCTGTACGTATGGTGTTTAGTACGGGAGGTTGCCATCCAGTGGTTGGTTCAGGTAATAGCAACTTCTAGTCAATTATATGATGTATATGAACAGTATAAATAGGTGACGGCCACTGATCCCTCCCATCCTTGATAAAACCCATGTGATTGGGTGAAACATGTCGGTAACAACACCATGGCAGTGGTGTTATTTACACCACGAATGACGCGTCACGTTGGCGCAAGCGAAGTACACATTTTGAAAATGGCAGCAGCCATCTTTGGCTCAGGTATCAGACCGTCTACCCAGAGGATCCAGAACACCTTACATTGGGGCCAGGAGATCTATCAGTGAAGATCCCTGTAATACCATGTGGCAATAGAGCACTCCGGATGACAAGACAAGACGTAGCGTGCACCCCCCCATGAAACAATACATCCTGGAGACATGAGGGACACCTGTTGGAGTCTACAGCCTCTTGCATACCATGGTCGGGTGAGCGGACCATCGGTCCTTTTGACAATCATCATTTATCTACAATATGCCTGTTCTAATCTGTGGTTACATTCAGCCTTACTTTATGGGATCCCATTCAGAGCTAACCCTGGTTCATATGGTTTAACCTGCAAATAAGCTACCTGGACTAATTACCACTAGTGGCTATATGCCACACTCTATACAGGATATTTTACTAGCCTTAAAACTACTATATAAGTTAACCTGAGTTATGCTTATCTTTGGGACCCTTTTCATCAATGTGTAATCAATGAACCATATACTCATGTATCCTCCAGTTGAGAGCTTATTTATAAACACAATGACTGGCTGGACACATTGCTCTATGGTGACTCTCACCAGGACTTGTGAATCTATCCATTGTCAATTGTTTGCACTTTATTTATCAATTTGCTCCGGTATATGGTACGTGCTTACTTTTCACATGATGCAGCTGCTTTTTAAATAGACAACGTTGCCTCACTTTTAATAACCATCCAGGTGTTTGTGATACTTACCTGATTTTTGTTTTTGTAATACTTATATTGTGTAATAAAATATTTCCCTTTCTAAAACAGCTTGGTCTGCCTGTGACTCTTTTCAGGGGGTCTCTTTCCCCCTGTTTCCTATTATTTAATTTAGTAATCCCAGTCCCGGAGACCACACCTTATATGGTGAGTCTGTAAGTTCAGGGACGCAGCACCTGTTGCACAGCTAATTAGTGGTGCAGCGGACACATAATAGTGAGTTGATGACCTCCAATTCCCATATCTATAGGCAATGCACAATAGTGCTTTGTGTTACAGATTTTGTGGCACATCTAATTTTTTTTTTTTTATCCAACAAGATTTTTATTGAATTTGCAGGAAAAACGTTACAAACATTGTATTCAAGACCATACAACACGTCTGTACAGTACACAATCCAGTTAACAATCATCAGCCTCAATGTAACATCAATAACACATAATCCCAGTTATAGCCAAACTTAATCTATATTTCATCCAGGACTGATTCCTAGTAATCTGTCAACCACTAGTTCCATAGGGGCCAATCCCGGCACAACTAACCATGGCGCCCATATTTTTTCAAATTTTTGCATGCTACCTCTGTGTTGATATATCAACCTTTCCAATCTCAGAGTTACATTAATATTATCAGTCCATTCTTTAATAGTCGAGGGCATCTCAGACTTAGAGTGAGTCATGATCAATTTTCTAGCTTGAAAAAGTACTCTATGTACAGCTTCTCTACTGTGACCTTCCCACCCATACCCCTCCAGAGCCCCCAAGAGACATGCTCTAGGGTCCTGTGGAAGATTCACATTAAAGATTGAGTTGATGTTCCTCACCACTCCCGCCCAATATGTATGTAGCTTGGGACACCTCCACAGCATGTGTATAAGGTCCCCGTGGTCACGTTTGCATCTCGTACATGTCGGTGCAATCTGCAGATTCATTAGATGTAGCCTGTGGGGAGTATAGTACGTTCTCATTAATATGTAGAGTTGGGTAAGCTTTTGGGACACATTAAGTGAACAAAGGTTCAACACCTGACAGATCTCCTCCCACTGATCACCGTCTAGCTGTCCCACCTCTGTTTCCCATTTCTCCCTTACCTTCAGGGGATGCTGCCTCATCACGGATTGCAACAGGATGGCATAGCATTGAGAGGTAAATCCTTTAGACGAGCCAGCATCCCCCAGAGGTTTAAATATCGGGGTTGGGGACAAATGCCACTCCGAAGAGCAGCCCTGAGCCACCACCGCGTGTTTAAGTTGCATATAGTAAAAATGCATCGAAGAAGGCAGACTATACGTTTCCTTTAGGTCAGCAAATGTACGTAGCACCCCATCCCTAAATATATGTTTAATGTGTGTAACTCCAAACTTCTTCCATCAAGCTCCACATTGTAATTTGGCTAATTCCCCATAGGTGTCATTATGCCAGATGGGGCTATACTCTGTATAGCCATCCGCATTCTGGAGGTATTTGGACTTATTCCACACTTTTTGTACCAAATTAAAAGTTGGGTATTTTTTGTGTGGTTTAGTGAAAGCCAAGGCTTCCAGTGCCATGTGAATCGGGCCCTTACCTACTGTGTGGATCATAAGTTTATGGGACGAGTTTTGTGATGGTACAAATGCACCTATCAAGTGCTGTAATTGGGCAGGGCACATCTAATTTTACATTTTGGTGCATTGCAATACCGTGCGACATAATGCATTTATATTCTTTTGCAGGACATTTCTAAATGCATATACATGCATGTAGTGCCTATTTACAGTTTTGTATTACATTAATGTTTGTTAATGTGTGCTGCATTAAGGTAGCCCATTGAAAATAATGTGCTGCCAATGCACCAAAACATCCTGAAAATCAGGCATGTCAGAAAATTTGTAACACACCACTACACAATATAGTGTGCATGTGCAATGGAGTGCCTTTCAGAATGGCACTACAGCCCGACAACAAATGTAACATTGCTGTGTGTTGGGATAATGCACACATTACCGAAACACAGAATTTTAATAGCCCCCCCCCAACTTTTAACAGTTTTCATTAAGAACACACATAACTATAACGTGATCAGGGGTGGTGTTAAATTAACACAGTGCTTTTTTTGAGCAGCTGAGGGTGGAATCCATAAATCAAGCTGTGAAATGTGTTAAATATTTCTCATAATCAATAAAAATAGTAAATCTCCCTAATAATTTTTATTTTACGCATCTGTATACTTAAAACCTATTAGGGGACTTGTTGGTAATGGCTGGTCTCTCTATAGTCAGGTGATAAAAAAATATTTTTAAAAATATACACCCCATTTTTGATAGCTGTCTTCAGTGTCCTGTAATGCAGTTTGTGTAAGCCATTTATATAGTGAACTTGCCAACAATCTTAGAAAAATTGTAAGGGTCACTTTACTGCCATAGGTAATAGTAATATTTGGTTTGAATCCCAACCACCGCACTACCTACGTGGAGTTTGCATGTTCTCCCTGTGCCTGTATGGGTAGGTTTCCTCCCACACTCCAAAATGCTAGTCAGTTAATTGGCTCTCATCTAAATTTGTCCTAATATGCGTATGCATGAATGTTAGGGACCTTAGATTTTTGAGAGCAGAGACTGATGTGAATGTGAAAAAGGAAAAAGAGGAGCTGTGCTTATAGTAAATATGAAGTTAACATGATGAACCTAAATACCAAAATGAAGAAAAAAGGAAATTACATAGTGAGCAAAAACACCAGAAAATTTAAAAGGTGCAAATCTGTGAATCACTCTTCAATGTAAAAGAACAGCTTTTCAGAGTCCTCAATTGATGTCAGTGACTCACAAACACTGCAAATCCCTCCACCACATAGATTTCACGCTTACCAGATAGCAAGCGGTGTAGCCCCAGGGCAACTTCATATTGTGACTAAACGCGCTGGAGGAGGGATGTGCTGACGTTACCGCATTGCCACGAACCCTGAGGGATGGACCTTTAACTTTATATAAAGCTGGCCGGCTTTCTTTTTTATGCAGTTTATATTCCCCTGCGAGTAAATGCATGACTTTATTTAAATAAATGTTCTTCTGATTTTTACACTATTGCGAGTCTTCTTTCCTTTTTGGGTTACTTTGAGTCCTCTCAATGAACGAGATTGGGTCCCTTGGATTCACTTTTAAGTCCTAGAGTCCTAAGTCCTAACTACACCGGTTGCTATCTGGTAAGCGTAAAATCTATGTGGTGGAGGGATTTGCCGTGTTTGTGAGTCACTGACATCAATTGAGGACTCTAAAAGCGGCTCATTTACTTTGAAGAGTGATTCACAGATTTGCACCTTTTACATTTTCTGGTGTTTTTGCTCACTACGTAATTTCCTTTTTTCTTCATTTTGGTATTTAGGTTCACCATGTACTTTCATATTTACTATTAGCGCAGCTCCTCTTTTTCCTTTTTTTTACTCACAGTATGTACTCACTTGTAGCTGAGCTGCTGCAGTTTGTTCAATTTAGTTTATTTAGCACAGTTTGTCTTCTTATACTGATGTGAATGTACAATGTATATGTAAAGCGCTGTGTAAATTGACAGCACTATACAGTAATTAAGTACCAATAATAATAATGTACTTAATGTTCTGTCTATCTAGGCAAGTTGTTTACCCCACCCTGCTTGGGGTGTTCCTTGACACATGGGGAGGGATTCTCGACTTTGATGAAGAAAAAAAATCATACTGTAATGTTGATCTTTTTGTGAGTGCAGATAAAGATTTGCATTCAAAGTAGTTAGATTGTATCCTAATTATGTAAACAAAGTTTAGGTAAAACTAGTAATGTATAAATCATAGATAATATTTAAAATTTGAATTCCCACATCTACTTACAGCCTTTTAATTACTATTACTATTAAGCCTAGAAACAAATGTCCTATTGTGAACTAGCCTAACAATATTCCTGGCACAGCACTAAATTTTGGCATTACATGAACTACACAATAAGTTGTGAAAGAAAGCTGATGATGAAGGAAAGATGCAGCGGGCATTTAATAAGTAGAACAACGGTGAGATAATTAACGGGCATGCATAAAGATTCATGCTTTATACCAAAATTTTAATTTTGCACATAAATGTTCCTGATGTAGGCAGCATTTAATCACCTAGCTGACAGGAGTAACTACTTTCATTTAACCTTGACTGAAGATCATGAATTCTAACAGGTTTAATTGGGTACATCATTTAAGAGAATGAACAGAGCAAATTTTTCTCAATTCATAGACTCTGATTGACATGCACTAGCAATGCTACATTGCACAATTAACGTTGCTCTGTATTCCAGATATGGACAATGATTGCCATAGTGATGTGACATTGTTTGATCACAGTAGCTAAAAAATAGTTGCCTTTCCCCTTGTCTAGAAAAGGGCAAAGTTTAAAATAAAAAAAGAATTAAAATGAGACACTTGTGCTAGGACTCTTTGTTTGTTCTCATTTAATCCCATTAACATGCATCAGATCTAAGCAATGGATTTTAACAGGCAAGTTGCTGTCTTATCTTCAAAAATTTTAATCGTTGTATAGCTAAAATATGCAATATAAAAAAATGGTATCACTGAAATTTGGAGATACTGTTTTGTTTGCATTGCAGGAAGAACGGATACATTTATTTCAAATCTACGGCAGGTTGGCCTTAGTTTAGATCCTTATAGAATTTCCAGATAAAGACCAAACTGTTAACTAACTCACAATTAAATATATATCACATATTGCACTACAAATCACACATATACGTAAATTCTGCTGTTATCTATGAGTGTGAAATACAGTATGTTTTAACAATAAAGTGGCACAGTAGAGTACTATCTGTGATAATTTCTTTTATTGCATTAACAGTTAATATTTCTCAACAGGCTTTCAAACGTCAACCCACTTCTTCTACAGTCCCATACTGATACACAAACATTAACTGTGTTGTTGCCATTTCCACTGTACTATCTTATATTATATCTCGATGATGCTTACATCTAGTTTTTTTTTTTTTTTGTTTTTTTTATGTAGTTACACCTTTGCAGTCAAATTTGAAAAACCCTTACTATTCACATAGGACTTCCATTCACACAGGACACCTAAAATAATTTAAAAAGAAAGAATATTTCTTATTTAGTTATTTCTTTAAAGCAGATTTATACATAGAATAAATAGCTTCTATTGTTTAGAATAACTTGAAATGTGCAACTAGGGGGCAGACTGAGGGGCAGATTTTTATTTTTAAGTATATTAACCACTTAAGCCCTGGACTATTTGGCTGGCCAAAGACCAGAGCACTTTTTGCAATTCTGCGCTGCCTCGGTTTGACTGACAATTGCGCAGTTGTGCACAAATAGAGCTTTCTTTTGGTGGTATTTGATCACCTCTGCGTTTTTTATTTTTAGCGCTATAAACAAAAATAGAGCGACAATTCTGAAAAAAATTGCATTATTTTTTACTTTTTGCTATAGTAAATATTCCCAAAACATATACAAAAAAACATTTTTTTTCCTCAGTTTAGGCCGATACGTATTCTTCTACATATTTTTGGTAAAAAAAATCCCAATAAGCGTTTATTGATTGGTTTGCGCAAAAGTTATAGCGTCTACAAAATAGGGGATAGTTTTTTGGCATTTTTATTAATATTTTTTTTTTTACTAGTAATGGTGGCACTCTGCGATTTTTATCATGACTGCGACATTATGGCGGACACATCGGACAATTTTGACACATTTTTTGGGACCATTGTCATTTTTACAGCGATCAGTGCTATAAAATTGCACTGATTACTGTAAAAATGACACTGGCAGTAAAGGGGTTAACCACTAGGGGGCTAGGAAGGGGTTATGTGTGTCCTAGGGATTTGTTCTAACAGTGGGGGAGAGGGGCTGTGTGTGACACATCACTGATCATAGCTCCCGATCACAGGGAGGACAGGACAGTGTCACTAGGCAGAATGGGGAGATGCTTGTTTACATTAGCATCTCCCTGTTGTTCCTCTCCGTGAGACAATCGTGGGTATCCCTGCGGACATCGAGTCTGCGGGAATCACGATCCTACTCACAGAGCTCGCAGCGGGAGTGCACGCCCCGCCGGCGGGAGCGCAAGCGATGGCACAGCGGCAAATTCAGAGGGACGTATGGGTACGCTCATTTGTCCAGCCGTGCCATTCTGCCGACTAATAAGTACATGAGGCGGTCGGCAAGCGGTTAACATACAGTGTATCACCCAAACCTTGATATCTTTAAAATAATATCAAAGGCATTTTTTTTCTAAATAACAAACATGTTATCTGCAACTGATGGTCATCAAGTTCAACCCGCCGAGACTTGAAGTTCCACCACTGTGCCTCAGAACAAAATATCTTAAACAGGTAGAGCTGCCACTTTGAATAATACAAAATGTGAACAGTATTTTAACCCTTATTGAAAAGTGAGAAAAAATAGTGGCGCTTAAATCACAATATTGCAATCATATATAAATGTTAAATACAGCAAAAATAAATGTAAAAAAAATGTTTTTTTGACACAATATTAACTCCCATTGGCAAGTGAAAACTGAATGAATCTAATAATAAAAAGTCAGGTGCTGTCTCACTCACCCACTCCTCAGACTCGGACCTCCACTTCCTGGTTCGGCGTATCATGTCAAACGTTAGTGATGATGATTGCCGTACAGCCATGCCCCTGGGCGTGGCTGTACGGCAATCATCATCACTAACGTTTGACGTGATACGCTGAACCAGGAAGTGGAGGTCCAAGTCTGAGGAGTGGGTGAGAGTGAGATAGCATCTGCACACCTCGGGTCCGCCGTGACCACAATTCACCACTTTAGAGCTTTATGGAAGATTTGCTGTGGTATTTCTGCTTGCTTTGAATTTACTAAATGTGAGTGTAATGGTTGAAGATTAGAGAGTGTTTTATTAAACTGGTTTATACATTATTACACTATTGCAGCACTTTTTATTATTTACATGTGGCAGAGGCATAGCTTGAAGCTTGTGGGCCCCGATGCAAAAGTTAACCTGGGCCCCCCCACTACCACCCACCACTTCCACAGTGTGTGCAGATACACCCACCGCCACCAAGATACTCAAAGTGGCTTAAGACTTTAGAGTTCCCAGAGTTCCTCCTTACATTAGAGGACAGGAATCACCCCTGGAGAATCAGAGGACAGGGACCCCTGGCAGGTCATTTGGCAGAGCTCCTTTCCCATTCCAGCACTGTAAACAGCCCACACACACACACACACAATACACAGGGCTGAAATCGCATTCCTTTACACAGTCAATCAGCCTTCACAGGGTGTGTCTGGCTTTTATGTTGCTGTTCTGACCTGTGAAATCCCCTGGTCGGAGCAGCAGTGTAGTTGCAGTAGGCAGATACACTCTATGCAGATCATGGCTGACTGGCTGTATTGTAAAGGAATGTGATTTCAGCCTTGCGGAGGAGGAGCAGTATAGAGTGCTGTACTGGGAAAAAGCTCAGCAGTGGGCATAGCATCGGGGGTTGTCAGGGGGCTTTGGGGGGGACTTAGATCTGGGGGGCAAAGCCACGTGACACGAAATCTGGAGCCTGCAGCCCCTCAGGGGCCCCTCAGGAGGTGTTAAGGGATTTGTTTTAGCAATTTCTGAAGGTTTCTCTGTCAGTGTCGGCAGGTGTTGGGGGAAGGTCACCTCCCGGAGGTGCGTGTCTTTTCCCCAGTTGTCAGGGAAGTGGGGCAAGCGGACATCCCCGGGTGGGGGGGGTACAAAGAATCCCAGCTAGTGACTAGAAGACTCTGAGCAGTGTCTTACCTCACCAGTGACATTGGTCCTATCGTGGCTACAGGACCACACTCTCCTCCTCTTAACTCGCTGAGCTTGGTTACCATTCCATATTGCCAACACAAAGCACAGACACTTTTCCATCCTGGGCTGTTCTCACCTCATGCTCCTCTCCATTCAGGAAATGGCTCACAGCTTCTCCCCAGCCAATGAGAACAGAGGGGTGTGGACTGTGGAAGGCAAAGTGGAAGACCAGTACTGGAGCATGGCTGTGGGGCCCTAAGGCAGATAGTAGCTGGACTTTGTGGAGGATATGATAATGACAGGGAGGCTGCAGGGCCCCCTGGGGCAGGGGTGCGATTGTGACTCCTGCAACCCCTTATGCTACACCCATGACATGTGGAGAGATCCCTTATATACACGTCTGGATATCGGATATTTTTCTTAACCCGTTCTGTGTGGTTTAAAAGCGTTTGAGCCAAGCACGAGAGTGTAAGGCATATTATTCTGGTCAGTGCGTTTTCTGAAGGGAGCGGAATCACTTGCACATTGGTGTGGTGGATGAATAAGAAGACATTACACTGAAATTATTTACTGGATTATTTTTATGGACTTTTTATTATTAGATTCATTCAGTTTTCACTTGTCACTGGGTGTTAATATTTTGTCCCAAAAAATTTTTTTACATTTATTTTTGCTGTATTTAGCATTTATATATGATTGCAATATTGTGATTTAAGCGCCACTATTTTTTCTCACTTTTCAAATTTGATAAGGGTTAAAATACTGTTCACAACAAACATGTTATACTTACCTGCTCTGTCCAGTGGTTTTTGCGCAGATCAGTCATGCTCCTTTTCTTCTTGGGTCCTCTGTTGGTGAATTTGGCCCCTCCTTCCTGCCTAGTGCCCCCAGGGCAAGCAGCTTGCAATGGGGGCACCCAAATAGGCTCGCTGCCGAGCCGCTGCTCTGTGTGTTCATTCACACACAGAGCCATGACTCAGCCCCACCCCCTCTGCTTATTGGCTCACTGGCTGTGATTGACAGCAGCAGTAGCCAATGGCTCCTGCCTCAGCCTATGAGGGGGGAGAGTCCCTGGAGAGCAGAAGCTCTCATGCACATCACTGGATCGTGATGGGGCTCAGGTAAGTATTAAGAGGGGCTTGGGGGGATACTGCACAGAGAAGGCATGAAGGTAAAAAACCTTGAGCCTTTAGAACTACTGTAAGGATTTTTAGAACAGACGGTGTCCACATCTAGTTTACAACTGAAAATGAGATTTTCCATCACAAAAAAGGTTAATTATCGTAAACATATCTCCCAGCCTCCTCCTTAACATATATATAAGAGAGGAGCCATGTAAGAATTTTCAGAAAGTAAAAAGTTAAGCAGCAATTTTTACATAGGTATACTATGTGAGTGGGAGCATGTATCAGATATAAAATAGGTGTTATCCCAGTTTGTCTGCAAAAGTGGAAATACCCTTTAAGGATTCATATACATTGGTGCTGGGTACACAGTGCACCATGTTCTTCAGTCTCTTGCACTGGCTTCCACTTGGGTTATCTCCTGAGTATGGAGGAGCCTATTCTGGATGGTAAATTAGATAAACCCTGGAATGAACCTTGATCCTGCCATTGATTGATTAAAGTCTGGTAACATTGAAACCTAACTCCAGTACAATACTGTTTGTTTTGTAGCTCAGTATTGGCAAATGTAATTTCCTGTTCATGTGATGGGTTTACTACTTTAAGAGCAGAAAGACCTTCCCACTTAGTACCTTCCTGGTGTTTGAGGAAGTCACTGGCCTGTTGCAGTATCTGCAGAATAGAAGCTGGTAGCAATGTACAATGTAGCTTGTTATTCTTCCATTGTATATAACTGGCCTACATAGGATATTTTTTTTCCTTAGCCAAATGAGAATTTAATTTTAGTACATGTGAAATCCGGTATAGCAGTATGCACATTTTATCACACATAATAAAAATGCAAGCTATTGGGAAGTCCTCGATTGCTTTTTGCTTGAACATGATTGGATGATGGAAGTCAAAGATTCACCTTATTCACTAAGCTCTGCGGAAAATTCTTTTTAATAAGTAAACAGTGTATTTGCCTTTAGTATATCATAGTTACATAGTAGGTGAGGTTGAAAAAAGACACAAATCCATCAAGTCCAACCTATGTGTGCGATTATATGTCAGTATTACATTGTATATCCCTGTATGTTGCAGTCGTTCAGGTGCTTATCTAATAGTTTTTTTAAACCATTGATGCCCCCCACTGAGACCGCCGCCTGTGGAAGGGAACTCCACATTCTTGCCGCTCTTACAATAAAGAACCCTCTACATAGTTTAAGTTTAAACCTGGCCACGTGTCTTGTTAAACTCCCTTCCGCGAAAAAGTTTTATCCCTATTATGGGGTCATCAGTATGGTATTTGTAAATTGAAATCATATCCCCCTCTCAAGCGTCTCTTCTCCAGAGATAATAAGTTCAGTGCTCGCAACCTTTCTTCATAACTAATGTCCTCCAGACCCTTTATTAGCTTTGTTGCCCTTCTTTGTACTCGCTCCATTTCCAGTACATCCTTCCTGAGGACTGGTGCCCAGAACTGGACAGCGTACTCCAGGTGCGGCCGGACCAGAGTCTTGTAGAGTGGGAGAATTATCACTTTATCCCTGGAGTTAATCCCTTTTTTAATGCATGCCGATATTCTGCTTGCTTTGTTAGCAGCAGCTTGGCATTGTATGCCATTGCTGAGCCTATCATCTACTAGGACCCCCAGGTCCTTTTCCATCCTAGATTCCCCAGAGGTTCCCCCCCTAGTGTATAGATTGCATTCATATTTTTGCCACCTAATTGCATTATTTTACATTTTTCTATATTAAACCTCATTTGTCATGTGGTTGCCTGCCCCATTAGCTTGTTCAGATCTTCTTGCAAGGTTTCCACATCCTGTGGAGAAGTTATTGCCCTGCTTAGCTTAGTATCATCCACAACTACAGAGATTGAACTGTTTACCCCATCCTCCAGGTTGTTTATGAACAAATTACATAGGATTGGTCTCAGCACAGAACCCTGTGGGACCCCACTACCCACCCCTGACCATTGCGAGAATTCCCCATTTATCACCACCCTCTGAACTCACCCTTGTAGCCAGTTTTCAATCCATGTACTCACCCTATGGTCCATGCCAACGGATCTTATTTTATACAGTAAATGTTTATGAAGGAACTGTGTCAAATGCTTTTGCAAAATCCAGAACATTGAATTTATTCTTCTCCTCAGTCTTCACGAGGGAATCGGGGGGGCTTCAGTAACCAAAACTGCAGTGTTTGTCCTCATGACACATCACAGAAAGCACCTCCAATGCTTTTTCTGAATCCAGAATATTGAATGTATTCTTCTCCTCAGTCTTCACGAGGGAATCGGGGGGCTTCAGTAACCAAAACTGCAGTGACACACCACAGGAAGCACCTCCATGATTAACAGAATTAAAATTAGACTTGGGAAACTTAACATTAATAAATCACCGGGACCAGATGGCTTGCACCTGAGGATACATAGGGAACTCAGTCAATTGCCAGATCATTGTTCCTAATTTTTACTGACAGTCTACTGACTGGAATGGTACCAGCTGATTGGTGAAAAGCCAATGTCGCACCAATATTTAAAAAGAGCCCAAAATACATCCCTGGGAATTTCAGACCAGTTAGCCTAACATTAATAGTATGCAAGCTCTTGGAGGGGATGATAAAGGACTATATACACGATTTTAGTATTGAGAACGGTATCATTAGCAGTAATCAGCATGGATTCATGAAGAATCATTCTTGCCAAACCAAGTGACAGAAAAAGCTGCTAAAAAGCTGCAAGGAAAAGCCCCAAAAAGAACCTAAAAATGCAACACAACAATTACCAGCAGTCAAAAGCAAAACTTGTTCACACTCTCCACACAAGGTTCCCACTATTTAGCTTCCAACCAGCAAGGTTGGAACCTTGCTGATGTGTCATGAGGATAAACACTGCAGTTTTGGTTACTGAAGCCCCCCAATTCTCTTGTGAAAATTGAGGAGAAGAATAAATTCAATACCTTTGCCATCTTCCTCATTCTATATGGGGCCAATATGGTCTGTCCTCCCTTTTTTACTGTTTACATTCTTAAAGAATTACTTGGGATTTTTTTTGCTCTCCTCCGCTATGTGTCTTTCGTGTTCTATCTTAGCTGCCCTAATTGTATTTATAAAGTTTGAATGCTGATGATAATCCCTCAACCTTGTATTTTTTTAAGGCCTTCTCTTTTGCTTTTATATGCATTTTTACATTGGCGTTAAGCCATCCAGGACTTTTGTTCGCTCTTTTAAATTTATTACCCAATGGGATGCACTGGCTAATGCCCTTATTTAATATGCTCCTAAAGCGAACCCATCTCTCCTCCGTGTTCTTTGTTCCTAATAGTGTTTATTGCCTGCTAAGTGTGCTGCTGTTCATTTATTTGTGTTAGGCAGATAATAAACTCTAAAAACTGACTAATGTTTTCATCTGTCTATAAAGTTTTTGTAAAATGAAGACTCTGCTCTCTCTCCCTTTTCTTGATTTACAGGAGCTAGACTCCAACCTGGCCGTCTTAACAGCTGCCTTCGAAAGAGCTACCGCAGAGAAAATCCGCTGTCAAGAGGAAGTGAACAGAACTAACAAGACCATTGAGCTGGCCAACAGATTAGTGAAAGGTCTGGAGGTGAGGTCCTACAGGGCAGGCTAATGAAGCAACCTACAGAAAGTACTTCTTTGTTATACACTACTGATCTGGCAATAACAGAAGCACTTAGCTGGGAAACTGATGAGCTGAAAGGAATTATATCATTATCATGCATTTATTTTCATGGCAGAAATCTGTTTCTGACCTTACTACATTTCCAGCATCTCTTTGTTGAGCTTCAACAAGGATGTAAAATGCCTTGCCTGAATCAGAAGCAGTACATTTTGGAATATTAAGTATTATGTACCTGCTGTAAATGTGATTAATTAAAATGCAAGAAATGCTAATAACAATAAAACAATGTTAATGGAGCTTTTAAGGGCCACTATGTCCATGAATAGGTTATCACTAGGCCAGTTAATTAACCCCTAAAAGATAAAGACCATGCCATCAACTCTTTGTGAACTACTCAGGGCTGGTACAAAGAGGGTTAATTAATCATGACATTCATTAACTGTTTCAGGTTAAGTGTTATTTTTTAGGCAAAGCATTGACGCTATATTTTTATTTCTATATCTGGAAGGAATTAGACATATTTCCTACTGACATCAATTTTAATCCGCTCACTAAATTATTCAAATTCCAATAATGCCCATTTAAAGATTAATTCAATGATTTTTTCCTATGCTTGAGCGCTACTTAATGTAGCATTGTAACGGAATGTGATTGAATGTCAATTGCAAAGCCAAACAATGGGGAAGGTAAGAGGGAGATAAACACATGACAAAAGTTTTGCTAAATTTTACTTATTGTATCGGGTTTGGGTGTAGACAATCCTAGTTGGCATGTTGTGGGATATATTGCCTTATTAAAACCTATACTGTGTGTAGCTATGTTGATGTCAATTGTTGACCTCGTTCTGGAAGTTTTCTTTGCCTACTCTCCCAAAGTGACCCTGATGCCGGGTTGTAAAAGTAGCTACCTGTCAAATAGCATGTCCCCCTCTTGTATGGGTGAAGGAGGGTGATAAGAGAAGGTGCAGTCTTCATTAGAAGGAGGTGGGGGGCAAGCACAGGGGATGTCATTAAGGGAAGGGAGGTTGCAATGGATACAGGGAAAAAGGAGGGTGCAGACACAATAGATGCTGATAGAAGAGGGCTGTAGGTATGGTGGGTGCTGAGAGAAAAGGGCTGTAAGTACAGTGGGTGCTGAGAGAAGGGGGTTTAAGACATGGTTAGTGTTGAGAGACGGTGGGCTACAGTCGCAATGGCTGCTGGGAGAAAAGGGGGTAAAGGTGCAGTTTGTAGATAGTGAAGGGGAGCCGCAGATGTAGTGGATGCTAAAAGAAGGGGGGCTGCAGGCACAGTAGGTGGTAGGACAAATAAAGGTGGGTCCTGAGAGAAGGTTGTGCAGTTGCTGGTAAGAGAAGGGGGGTACAGTTGTGGTGGGTGCTGAAGGAAAGGGATTGCAGGCATGGTGGTTGCAGAGCTGTTCTTGATAGTTGCCCGCTGTCAGGTCAAAGATCATAGAATTTAATAACAGATGTGTTAGATGAGAATCATTAGGGTGGATTTACTAAATGCAAATAGACTGTGTGCTTAGCAAGTGCATTGCACTCTGCAAGCATAGCTGCACTAATTTTCCCCATAGCTTAGTAAATGTGGGTACTGCTCTTCCATCATCCAATCATGTGCAAGCAAAAATGCTTTTTTTTAATTTTCCTTGCACCTGATTGGGTATTCTTTACAAAGTAAAACCTTACCACATTACATTTACATACACAGTCTATTTGTGTTTAGTAAATCAACCCAGTTGCTTTATGCTACTGACTATGTGTTAGCTCATTGCTCCCTTGTTTTAAAATGTTTTATCCTGTATTCGTAGTCTCTTCCTTGACAGAGGGAAATAAGCCAAATTAGAGCACAATTCATTGTAGCGAGATTCAGCATGTTTTTTGCTGTACTTCTGAACGGAACTGCAGTCTCTGGTTACATGTATTTCTAACAACTGTAGGGGAAGTTTTGCACCCAGTATCCTGGTGCACAAAATAAATGCCAGGATTCAATTTAAGATTTCAATAGGTAGGTTGCAACCTGCGTGAGAATCAATGCAACATTTCTTTGTTTAGCTAGTGTTGCAACTTGCCTATAAGCCCAGCCATCACATTCCGATTGGCCCACCACTATGGAGGACCACCTCAGAGGCCAATAGGAAAGTGTAGAAAGTACGAAAAGGTGGACAGCTTTGCCTGTCAGAATGGCCTGGGCCATAAGAAAAGGGTTTTAGAGAGTCCTGCGTGTATGTGTAAGAGCCCACATCTCATACATGCCTCATTTTTGCAACAGGACCCAAAACATTTTTTTTAATGGGCCTGCATTCTGTTTTTTGTTGCTAGGTACTGGTAGCCTCACTTTTGGCACAAACATTTATCTTGGAGCCACTTGCCTCCACCTTTGTAAAATGAAAATTAGCATTTGTTGCAGTTTTTCATTTGGTAGTTGTAGCTTCATCTGCAGAAACAAAGATGTGTAATCATTTTTGTGACATGGAAAAATTATTTAGTTAAATAGGTTTTGAGGAATTTGGCATATGTGCCCTCACTCATAAAACGTAATAGGGATCATGTACAGTATGGTTCTATAATAAAGTAGAACCAATTGTTTCATGTAGAAGTTTATCACTTGCTTCAAAACACCTTTGTTGTGGAACACTAGCACCACCGCAATAATAACTTTTTACTTGCATTGCAGTCAGAGAATGTCCGATGGGCTCAGTCTGTAGCCTTGTATCGCAAGCAAGAACAAACTCTGTGTGGGGATGTCCTGCTCACAGCTGCCTTCGTCTCTTATGCTGGCTCCTTCTCCAAAAAGTATCGCCATGAGCTTGTGGAGCATTTGTGGATGCCATTTTTAAGATCTCTGAAGGTAAAGTATAATTAACTTAAAATATAAAAAAAAAATTAGTGACAGTATTTATTGTTGAATGTCATTGCCTGTGTATCTTAATTTATTTTACTCTTTTTTATTGCCTTCTTTAGTTTTCAGTTCCAATGACGGAAGGACTTGACCCAATATGTATGCTGGCAGATGATGCAACAATTGCAAAATGGAACAATGAAGGGCTGCCTAGTGATACTATGTCTATTCAAAATGGCATAATACTATCAAACTGTGAGCGGTGGCCTTTGATGATAGACCCCCAGCTACAAGGGATTAAATGGATTAAAAGCAGATACGGGTCCAGGTTAAAAGTCATTCACTTAGGACAGAAGGGGTAAGAGAATGTGATAATAACTTTCAAAGGATACAAATTTTACTTTAGACAATCAGCCCATGTGATATAATTCAGAAATGATTTAAATATAATATATGTGATATTTGTACAATGTGCTTATTATAACTCTTTCTGAAAATAACAAAAATAGCATTTATTAACATGACTGATATTTATTGAAGCTTTGTTAATAATATTTCTCATGTGAGGTAGCCTATGACCTTAACATTTCATATTGAGCCTTGTATTATTCCCATGGACATTTTTTAATCTTCACTTGTAAACACATGCCTGCAGAGTATGATGTTTGAGCTACAAGTATCTATTTCACCTCTGTGTGGGAGTGTTAAATGCAGGTATATATATTAATAGGAAGTTGTTCCCCAGCTCCCCCTTCCCACTTCTGCCAGCCAGTCTACACCTCAGGAATGAGGTGGTGTTTTGGGCAAGTCAATGACATTGTGGTGATCCTTCCTTGTGGTGTCTTCCTTCTCATCCTGGTGGATTATTCCTAAATTGCAATTGGGTGCATGCCTGAAATTTTTCTAGTCAACATTGATGTAAAAAAAATCCAATAGCCTTAGGATTTGCAGTTGCAGCTGAGAATGTAGCATTAAATTGCTCTTAAAACCTAAAGTAATCCTAACCAGCTACTCTAGCTACAGTGCCTTGAAAAAGTATTCATACCCCTTGAAATTTTCCACATTTTGTCTTGTTACAACCAAAAATGTAAATGTATTTTATTGAGATTTTATGTGATAGACCAACACAAAGTGGCATATAATTGTGAAGTGGAAGGAAACTTATAAATGGTTTCAACATTTTTTACAAATAAATATGTGAAAAGTGTGGCATGAATTTGTATTCATCCCCCTTTACTCTGATACCCCTAACTAAAATCTAGTGGAACCAATTGCCTTCAAAAGTCACCGAATTAGTAATTAGACTCCACCTGTGTGTAATTTAATCTCAGTATAAATACAGCTGTTCTGTGAAGCCCTCAGAGGTTTGTTAGAGAACCTTAGTGAACAAACAGCATCATGAAGGCCAAGGAACACACCTGACAGGTCAGGGATAAAGTTGTGGAGAAGTTTAAAGCAGGGTTAGGTTATAAAAAAAATCTCAAGCTTTGAACATCTCACGGAGCACTGTTCAATCCATCATCTGAAAATAGAGTATGGCACGACTGGCACAACTGGTATATAGTATAGCACGACTGGCACGACTGCAAACCTACCAAGACATGGCCGTCCACCTAAACTGGCAGGCCGGGCAAGAGGAGCATTAATCAGAGAAGCAGCTAAGAGGCCCATGTTAACTCTGGAGGAGCTGCAGAGCTCCATAGCTCAGGTGGGAGAATCTGTCAACAGGACAACTATTAGTAGTGCACTCCACTAGAAGAAGAAGAAAGCCATTGTTGAAAGAAAGCCATAAAAATTCCCATCTGCGAGAAGCCATGTGGGGGACAGAGCAAACATGTGGAAGAAGGTGCTCTGGTCAGATGAGACCACAATTGAACTTTTTGGCCTAAAAGCATAACGCTATGTGTGGTGGAAAATGAACACAGCACATCACCCTGAACACACCATCCCCTCCGTGAAACATGGTGGTGGCAGCATCATGTTGTGGGGATGCTTTTCTTCAGCAGGGACAGGGAAGCTGGTCAGAGTCAATGGGAGGATGGATGGAGCCAAATACAGGGCAATCTTAGAAGAAAACCTGTTAAAGTCTGCCAAATACTTGAGACTGAGGTTCACCTTCCAGCAGGACAACGACCCTAAACATACAGCCAGAGCTACAATAGAATGGTTTAGATCAAAGCATATTCATGTATTAGAATTGCCCAAAGCCCAGACCTAAATCCAATTGAAAATCTGTGGCAAGACTTGAAAATCGCTGTTCACAGACACTCTCAATTCATTCTGACAGAGCTTGAGCTATTTTGCAGAAAATAATGGTCAAAAATTTAAATCTCTAGATGTGCAAAGCTGGTAGAGACATACCCAAAAAGACTTGCAGCTGTAATAGCAGCTGACAAATGCATGCCTCCCTTTTGACATATTTATTTGTAAAAAAAAAATTGAAAACCATTTATCATTTTCCTTTTACTTCACAATGATGTGCCACTTTGTGTTGGTCTTTCACATAAAATCCCAACAAAATACAATTACGTTTTTGATTGTAACATGACAAAATGTGGAACATTACAAGGGGTATGAATACTTTTTTAAGGCACTGTAATGTGCTATAATCTAATCTAATAGTAAAAGGGATATCATTCTTACCTAATATCAGTTAAAGGCTCTGCCTGAACACAGCCTTTGACAAATAGCATGTTTTGCCACTAATATTATTATACAGAATTTATATAGCGTCAACAGTTTATGCAGCACTTTAGAACATAAGGGCAGACAGTACAATTACAATACAATTTAATGCAATATGAATCAGAGGGCCCTCTAATCTAAGAGGGAGGGTCAAGAGATACAAAAGGTAATAACTGTGGGGGATAAGCTGATGGAGAAAACTAAAAGTACAGTTGTAGGTGGGGTCAGGGTAGGCCTCTCTGTGGAGAAGGGTTTTCAGGGAAATTCTAAAAGTGGTCAGACTAGGAGATAGTCAGACAGATTGGGGTAGGGAGTTCCAGAGGATGGGAAGGTTCAGGAGAAGTCCTGGAGGCAAGCATGGAATGAGGTGACAAGGGAGCTAGAGAGCAGGTGGTCTTGGGAGGAACGAAGAGAACAAATTGGTTGGTATTTTAAAACTAGGTTTATGTAGCCAGGGGCCGAGTTGTGGATTTCTTTGTAAGTCATTGTTAGTATTTAGAGTTAAATTATTTTGTGAGCGGAAGCCAGTGGAGGGAAGGGCAGAGAGGGGTAGCAGGCACTTAGCGGTTGGTAAGGTGAATGACTCTGGCAGCAGCATTCATGATGGACTAAAGGGGGGATAGCCTATGTAAAGATAAGTCAGAGAGATCCAGGAGTAGGAGTACAGAGTAGTGTTCATTGGTTTTGGCGGTTAGTAGATCGTTTGTGAGTTTTAGGAGAGCAGTTTCTGTGGAGTGTTGAGGGCGAAATCCAGACTGAATGGGATCAAGAAGGTTGTTCTCAGTGAGATGGTTGCTCAGTCGGTTGTAGACCAGATGTTCAAGATGTTACTGCTACTTCTCCTCCCCCCAGCACATATGCAGCTGAGAAAAGAGAAACGTGATGCCTTATACAAAAAGGTAAAAAAGAGATTAATAATGTTTTTTTTTTTTTTTTTTTTTTTTTTTACATCTATACAAACATGTTTTGCCTTTCATTTCTATTTTAAACTAAATGGGCATCAGAAACCATGAATCAGACTGAGACAGAAGTACAGTTAAATCACACTTGTTTAATAATAAAAGTAAATAGAACAAACGTAGTCAAATCATATCCAAAGTTTGGTAACTGGAACGGATAGTCAGACAAGTCAGAAAGTCAGGAAGCCAGGAATCAGCGTAGTGGAACAGCAAGCAGGATCTGGAGCCAGAAGGAACGTCAGCCAAGCAAGTCTGTAACAGGCACACAGGAGAGAACCTCTATGATGTTGACCAGGCGAAGGCAGAGATCATCTGGGCTGGATGGCTTAAGTAAGCAGGACAGATGAGCAGGATATCATCAACAGGGGAGTCACTCAGGAGAGATAGGAGATGGCAATTAACCGACAGCTGAGCAGCCAGCTCAGAGAAGGAAGGGCTGAGCCCAGGCCTGACAGTACCCCCTCCTCAATGACCCCTCCCCCTCAGAGGACCACCAGTCTTGAGGGGAAAATGTCTAGGGAAATTACAGAGGAGAGGGGCATATACGTCCGAGAATGAGACCTAAGAGCATTGCTCTGGACCGTACCCTTTCCAATGCACCAGGTACTGTATGCGCTCACAGAACCTATGGGAGTCAACAATGGACTGTACTTCATACTCCTCATGGTTCTCAACCTGTACAGGGTGAGGACATGGCACAGAGGTGGTAAAGCGGTTGCAGACCAAAGGTTTTAATAAGGAGACATGGAATACATTTGAGATACGCATATTAGAAGGAAGGTCTAAAGTGTAAGCCACTGGGTTAATTCTGCGGAGAATACGGAAAGGCCCAATAAACCAAGGTGCCAACTTCAGAGAGGGAACACGGAGTCGGATGTTGCGAGATGACAGCCAGACCCTCTCCCCAACCTGGTAGGAAGGGGTAGGCAGGCGTCTGCGTTCAGCATGGAGTCTGTACCTATCATTCGCATGTCGCAAAGCTTCCTGGACTTGCTTGAGTCCAAGTTGAAGTTGAAGACCACGGAGATGTTCCTCTAACACAGGAATGCTCTGCGGAACAAATGAGTCAGGCAATATGCAAGGTTGGAAACCATAGTTCGCCATAAACTGGGACAATTGGGAAGAAGAATTCAAGGCACTATTGTGAGCAAACTCCGCCCAAGGTAAGAGGTCTGACCAGTTGTTATGATGGTCAGAAATATAGCAAAATACGATCAGGAGGAATCACAGGAACCGGAACCGACTCAATCTTGGAAGTGGAGGAAAATTGTCACGACAAAGTGCCAGCCCTTACATTCTTAGTACCGGATAAGAATGAGACAATGTAATTGAAACTTGACAAGAAAAGGGCCCATCCCGCCCTTCTGGGAGAGAGGCATTTAGCCTCAGACAAGTATGTGAGATTCTTATGGTCATTAACAATGAGATCCAGCACAGTGGTACCTTCAAGGAGATGTCTCCATTCCTTAAGGGCTAAAATGATCGCTAACAACTCTCTGTCCCCAATCTCGTAATTGCACTCTGCAGGTGACAATTTCTTGGAAAAAGTAGTCACATGGATACATAGCACTCTCAGAGGTAGAACGTTGAGACAGAAGGGCGCCAACTCCAGTCTCCGAAGCATCAACCTCAAGGATAAAGGATAAATTAGGATCAGGAAGTGCCAACACAGGAGCAGAAACAAAGGCAGCCTTGAGACTCTCAAAGGCCTTAATGGAGTCTGGAGACCAACTGTGGGTTACCGTCCTTTCTGGTCATATCAGTCAGGGGTTTGACCAGGGACGAGAAGTTACGAATAAACTTCTGATATTAATTGGCAAAGGCAAGAAAACGTTTGCAGAGGACGTATACCTACAGGTCAGGGCCACTGTAGGACTGCTGAAAGTTTCTCTGGGCCCATCGAAAAACCAGCAGTGTAATTGACATAACTCAGGAATTTAACCTGTTCAAGATGGAACTCTCACTTCTCCAACTTACAATAGAGATTGTTTTCGATCAGCTTCCGAAGCACACGACAGACATCTGTGTGGTGGCTCTCTAGGGACTTGGAAAATATGAGGATATCATCGAGATAAACCACACACAAAGCTGCAAAAAATCTCGGAAGATATCGTTGATAAATTCCTGGAAAACTGCTGGAGCATTGCAAAGGCCAAATGGCATTATGACGTACTCATAATGACCTGTTCTGGTATTAAACGCAGTTTTCTATTTGTCGCCCTCATTAATCCTCACGAGATTGTATGCCCCTCTTAAATCAAGCTTCATGAAAACCGTTGCTCCCTTGAGGCGGTCAAATAATTTCGTAATCAATGGAGTTGGGTAATCATTCTTAATCGTGAGACGATTGAGACCCCTATAATCAATACAAGGTCTCAGTTCACTACTCTTCTTCTTCATAAAGAAGAAACCAGCACCGGCAGGAGACGAGAATTTGCAGATGAAACCTCGAGAAAGTGCGTTTGCAACATACTCATCCATGGCCCTATCCCCCGAGAATGACAAAGGGTAAACCCGGCAACGAGGGGGTATGGCACCAGGTTGAAGGTCAATTGCGCAATCATACCAACGGTGTGGAGGCAAACTACCGGCTTGACCTTTGTCAAAGACATCGATAAAATCTTGGTACTCCTCCGGTAGGGAGGAGAGTGAAGAAGTGCACAGGACCTGGAGTACAGTTAAATCACACTTGTTTAATAATAAAAGTAAATAGAACAAACGTAATCAAAGCATAGCCAAAGTTTAGAGAACATAAGGCAATGGTGGGCTCAAGACTTTATAGGCACAATAATGGTTAGATGTGTAATTAAAATTCTGATTTATTTAGAAGATTTTTTTTAAAAATAGGAGATAAAACAAAGAAACATACATAGTTCAAATCCTAGTTACATAGTTTTACAGATTATGCACTCCATACATAGCTAAATGGTTTGGGTAATAGAGATTGAATAAACTTTAGAATCAAAAAAAGTGAAAACTTTTTGATCAATATAGTTACAGTACGTTGCGTTGAACCAAAAGCTATGCAGTGGTGACAATCAGATTCTGTCTAGGCTCGACATGTTACGCGCCACATGCGCTTCTTCAGGAACACAGAATTGAATACTGTAATGAACAATACATTTATGATAAATACATCATGGTAAAATATAGTTAAGTGAAAGAATATATATATAGAGACAATATAATAGAATAGTGAGAAGAGGCTGTTCCTAAAATTCCAAGGGGGTGTGTCCGTCCTACACTGTCCCGGCGGATTTTAAAAAAATCTTCTAAATAAATCAGAATTTTAATTACACATCTAAGCATTATTGTGCCTATAAAGTCTTGAGCCCACCATTGCCTTATGTTCTCTAAACTATTAAAATAAGACGTGGCACCAGTAACCTAATTCGTATCCGCACGACCACTATGCGCTGATACGCTTTTAAATTTTTCTAAAGCATAGCCAAAGTTCGGTAACCAAAACGGATAGTCAGACAAGCCAAAAAATCAGGAAGCAAGGAATCAGCATAGTGGTACAGCAAGCAGGATCGCGAGCCAGAAGGAACGTCAGCCAAGCAAGTCTTTAACAGGCACGCAGGAGAGAATCTCTGTGATGTTGACCAGATGAAGGCAGAGATCATCTGGGCTGGACAGCTTAAGTAAGCAGGACTGACAAGCAGGATATCATCAACAGGTGAGTCACTGTGGAGAGATAGGAGCTGGCAATTAACCGACAGCTGAGCGGCCAGCTCAGAGAAGGAGAGGATAAACCCAGCCCTGACAATGGGTTGTTTTACAAGGTGATCGTTTCCATCACTGGTACATGGTGGTAGTATGGGGGTGAGTAGTGCATGTTTTAGAGAGTTAGGGAAGATGTCAGAAGGAGGAAGAGATTGAAAATGTGAGTTAGAGAGTGTAGGATAGAGCCACATGGTGCGCGGGAAAAGCAGTGTTAAGTGGGGGAGGTATCTGCACAGAGGAGATCGACCTCACAAATAGTATAAATCTTATTTTTTAAGTGAATGGAGATCTCCTGGGCAGTGGGTGAGTAGTGGGTGCAGGCAGTGGAGTACGAAGTAGAGAGTTAAGGGTAGAGAAGAGTTGATGGGGGCTGGATGAGAATGTGTTAATGAGAGTGATAAAATAGGTCTGCTTGACACTGAGGTTGTAGGAATTGTATTTTTGGAGGGCAGATCTAGATTGTTATATGTTGAAGTCTTTCTGAGACTTAGTCTACATTTTTGAGACTTCTGGTGTCCTCTGTTTGCCAAGGTGGTAGGGGTTGGGCCTGATTCTGTGCATAGTGAGGGGGGGCAAGCTTGTCTAGGGAGGATGACAGTGAACTGTTGTAGACAGTAGTGGCTAGGTTGGGGCAGGAGAGTGATGAGATTTTGTCATAGAGGTGGTCAGTAGCGGAGTAGAGAAGGGCTGAGGTGGCAAAGATTCCTAAGGTGTAACTGCTAGGCAGCTGGAGGGAGAGGGGGTGGAAGACAGGGAGAGAGTGTAACTATAAGGTGGTGATCAGAGAGAGGGAAAGGACTGTTGGAAAGGTTGAACCAAGTGCATAGGTAGGAGAATACAAGGTCAGGGGTGTTGCCATCAGAGTGAGTAGAGGCCTGTATCCATTGCTTCAGGTCAAAAGAGGAGGTTAGACTAAGAAGTTTAGAAGTAGCAGGAGTATTAGCATTAACAAGGATGTTGAAGTCACTGAGAATGATTGTGGGAATTTCAGGAGAGAGAAAGTAGGCTATCCAGGCAGAGAAGTCTTCATGGAAGGTTGATACCTGTCCAGGGGGCTGGTAGATTCCAACAATTCTTAGAGAAACGGGAGAAAAGAGACACATACATTGTGCCTCAAAGGAGGAGAGTGGCAAAGAGGGAGGTGGGTGAAGTACCTGTTCTACCTGTGGGTGAAGTTCTGTGTAGGTCCAGGAGGACACCCACTCCACCTCCCTTCCATCCTCTGGGGGAATGAGTCCATAGGAGGACACCATGGGAAAGGAAAGCAGGAGAAGCAATGTTGGATTCATGATGCCAGGTTTCAGTAAGGGCAAGTAGGTTAAACGGATTTGGTCATAAAGAGGTTGTGGGGGGAGGTGAGTTTGTTACAGACAAAGTGGGCATCACAGGAAAAGGGGAGGCTGAGTTTGGGAAGAGGAGGAGTAGAAAGTAAATTGTGTGGATTGCAGCTGCTGCCAGAGGGCGTGGGGTGATGGGAGAGTTGGGTATAGTTAAATGATGGAGGCCCAAGGTTTGGGGATATATCACCAGAACTTAAGAGAAACAGAAGGGTGAGGGAGGTAATATGGGAGTATGGTTTATATGAAAGGACATGCCTCAGCGTCCTGGAGTTTATATTAACATTTGTTGCAGCTGAACAGATCTTTGACTGTTACAGTATATGACAGCATTGATGTGTATTTACAATGAGTAGAGATAGAAAATGGGGTGGTTGGCGCTACCCTATTCGACAATATAAGTGCACAAGAAATAGTGAATAAGTATCTTGTATCCAGTAGACCAAAACATGCTTATTCTATAAACGATAGGTAGTATATATATGTGCCTCTCTTGTGAAGACTAGGTGTATGTATATGTACCCTCCAGTGATGGATACAACCGTGCATACACACACATGTAATAAACCAAATTCCAATACATAAAAAGCAGTTCTAAACAAAGAGGAGAGTGTCAGAGAGGAGCTGTTTGAGTAGGAGAGAGAGACACAGCAGCACACTGTGTGAAAATGTCCATTGCTGGATGGTGTACCTGCTGGTCCTACATATATTACATTTCCTATATGTGAAGAAATCTTTCAGATTGGCGACTGATAGAAGAATCAAAGAAGAAGATTTTTTGAGATAAGACATAAAAGATTGGGGATTAGGACCGAACTGGGGAGCGATTTTTAGGGCATATGCTGACCAAGTGCCTTACCCTCGAGCGTGTAGAGACAGCCTCGGAAACCTGACAGTGTGCAGCCAGCTGCAGGAGCCGAATACGTCATCAGATGGGACACCGAGAGAGCTGAAGAGGAGTCTCATCCACAGTCACCCACATATGCCTATTACCCCTGTAGGGGTTACTACTTCTGGTGAGTGGGGACCTGACAGGGGGAGCACTATCAGTCACCTGATTTGCCGAGCACTGAAGTCACCTCAAGCAAAATTTTTATTTTTTTTGGCTGTTTAGAATATATTTTTTTCTTTTTGGGACTTGCACTTTGTTTTCCAATCGCTTTTTTATAAATTTTGGTTTACTGCTGGACAGTTGGTTAACCACATTCACGTACACATGCTACTCTTCAGGTCAAGCATGTATAGTTTTATATGCTTATATTCCCTGACCCGATGGACATTTTTATGCACATATAGGTTTACCTTAATTAATTTTCTGTGCATATCATCTGTGTTGATTATTCATATTATTTGTTTAGAGCTGCTTTTTATGTATTGGAATTTGGTTTATTACATGTGTGTGTATGCACGGTTGTATCCATCACTGGAGGGTACATATACATACACCTAGTCTTCACAAGAGAGGCACATATATATATACTACCTACTGTTTATAGAATAAGCATGTTTTGGTCTACTGGATACAAGATACTTATTCACTATTTCTTGTGCACTTATATTGTTGAATAGGGTAGCGCCAACCACCCCATTTTCTATCTCTACTCATTGTAAGTTCCGGTTGGAACCCAATAGGGGGGTCTGCAACCCGTTATCATCCGTAGCGCAGAGCATATCACATATTTATTGATGTGTATTTGTTGGCAAAGTAGGAGTGTGTTGTTTTAAATAGAGAATGCACTTCATAATATAGTGAAAAGAACAGTGGTGTGTAGTAATTTATTGCAATCTATTCCTCTATAATTTATGATTGGAGTTTCAAGGATGCATGGCAACCAATGCTCTAGGTATAAGAAAACATCAAACAATTTATTTCATTATTTTTCACTTATTCCTCTTACAGGTATGTTGATGTCATTGAACAAGCAGTTGTGGCAGGAGACCCTGTTTTGATTGAAAATTTGGAAGAAACCATTGACCCAGTACTTGATCCCCTGCTTGGTAGACACATGCTTAAAAGAGGAAGGTAGTGATTTATCTGTTTGAGTCTATAGCCAGCCACAAGAATTTCCAGGGCAGTTAGAAAGGCTGGCACAAGCCAATAGCCCGGTTTGTTTTTCATCAATTGGTTTGTAAAAATGCATGCTGAGATCATCTGAGATTTTTCTCTGAGATTATTTAGCACAGGGGTATCTGGCATGGTCCGAAAGACATGAGGTAAGCAGATGAGACAAGCATTATAGTTAAGCAATCCTTGGTCTACAATGTCATCTGACAACGTTCTTACATGTCTAGCCACCTTAATCTCAATATTTCATTGTGGCAAGCAAAAAGGATATATGAAGAGGGTGAGTCAATTTATATAACAAATGGCAAAAACTAGAAAGAAAAAGAGCTTTGGGTACTTCTCCAAAATTCCATCAAAATATATAAAGAAAAAGGCAAAAAAAACCAAAGTAACTGATGAAAAAATATAACTTTATTAACCGATTGTCATTATTATTATTATTATTATTATTATTATTATTATACAGGATTTATATAGCGCCGACAGTTTACGCAGCGCTTTACAACATTAGGGCAGACAGTACAAGTACAATACAATTCAATACAGGAGGAATCAGAGGGCCCTGCTCGTTAGAGCTTACAATCTAGGAGGGAGGGTCAAGTGATACAAAAGGGTAATAGCTGTGGGGGATGAGCTAATGGAGAAAATAGTGCAGTTGTTAGATGGAGGCAGGATAGGCTTCTCTGAAGAGGAAAGTTTTCAGGGATTGCCTAAAAGTGGATAAAGTTGGAGACAGTCTGACAGATTGGGGTAGGGAATTCCAGAGGATGGGCGAGGCTCGGGAGAAGTCCTGGAGGCGGATATGGGAGGAGGTGATGAGGGAGCTAGAGAGCAGGAGGTCTTGGGAGGAACGGAGATGGCGATTAGGTTGGTATTTTGAGACTAGGTTAGTGATGTAGCTGGGGGCAGAGTTGTGGATGGCTTTGTAACTTATTGTTAGTATTTTGAATTTAATTCGTTGGGCGAGTGGTAGCCAATGGAGGGATTGGCAGAGAGGGGTAGCAGACACTGAGCGGTTTGTAAGGTGGATAAGTCTGGCAGCAGCATTCATGATGGACTGAAGGGGGGATAGTCTGTTTAAAGGTAAGCCAATGAGGAGTGAGTTGCAGTAGTCGAGGTGAGAGATAACCAGGGAGTGAATCAGGAGCTTTGTGGTTTCATTGGTTAGAAAGGGACGTAGTTTAGAGATGTTGCGGAGGTTGAGGCGGCAAGCTTTGGAAAGTGATTGGATGTGGGGCTGAAAGGAGAGTTCAGAATCCAGGATAACACCTAGTACCCTGACATGTGGGGACGGGTGGATGGTTGTGCCATTGCTCTTGACAGAGAAGTCGGGGGAAGAGGAACGTGGGGGAGGAAATATTATAAGCTCGGTTTTGGACAAGTTGAGTTTGAGGAAGTGGTGTGACATCCATACAGATATGTCGGTTAGTAAGTTAGTGATGCATGAGGAGACTGATGGAGTGAGTTGAGGGGTGGAGAGATAGATTTGTGTGTCATCAGCATAGAAATGATATTGAAAGCTGTGAGAGGCTATCAGCTGACCCAGGGAAGAGGTGTAGATTGAAAATAAAAGAGGTCCAAGAACAGAACCTTGGGGGACCCCGACAGAGAAGGGAAGAGGAGTGGAGGAAGTAGAATTGTAAGTGACACTGAAGGTGCGTTGGGATAGGTAGGATGAGAGCCACTGAAGAGCACAGTCACGGAGACCGAGGGAGTAAAGTTTTTTGAGGAGGAGGGGGTGGTCAACCGTGTCAAAGGCAGCTGAAAGATCCAGAAGTAGGAGTACAGAATAGTGTCCATTGGTTTTTGCAGTTAGTAGGTCATTTGTGAGTTTTAAAAGAGCAGTTTCTGTGGAGTGTTGAGGGCGAAATCCAGATTGAAGGGGATCAAGAAGGTTGTTTTTAATGAGGTGGTCACTCAGTTGGTTGTAAACCAGGCATTCAAGGAGTTTAGAGGAAAAGGGGAGCAAGGAGATTGGGCGTAGGTTGTTAAGATTGGTAGGGTCCAAGGACGGCTTTTTGAGTATGGGGGTGACCAGTGCATGTTTTAGAGCTTCGGGGAAGATGCCAGAGGTGAGGGAGAGATTGAAGATGTGGGTTAGAGAGTGTAGGATGGGGTCAGAGGGTGACTGTAGCATTTGAGAGGGAATAGGGTCCAGGGGACAGGTGGTTAGGTGGGCGATAGAAAGGAGTTTAGCAACTTCATCTGTAGTAGTAGATTTGAATAGGGGGAGTGTCAGTTGTATCTGTTGACATGGGGTCTTAGCTGGGGGAGATACCTGTAGAATAGAGATTTCATCACGGATTGTATCAATCTTGTTTTTGAAGTGATTAGCGATTTCCTGGGCAGTGAGTAAGTCAGTGGGTGGAGGCGGTGGAGGACAAAGTAGAGAGTTCAAGGTAGAGAAGAGTTTACGGGGATTGGATGAGAAAGTGTTAATAAGAGTTGTAAAATAGATTTGCTTGGCAATGTGGAGGAAAGAATAGTATATTTGGAGGGCAGATTTGTATTGGTTGAAGTCTTTGAGAGACTTAGTCTTGTGCCACAGACGCTCAAGAGCGCGACTACGTTTTTTGAGAATTTTAGTGTCATCTGTTTGCCAGGGTTGTAGGGGTCGAGGCCTGATTCTGCGTGTAGTGAGGGGAGCGAGCTTATCCAGGCTGGAGGACAGAGATTTATTGTAGATGGACATGGCTTGGTTGGGGCAGGACATGGGAGAGATTTTGTCATAGAGGTGGTCAGTAGCAGAATAGAGGAGACAGGAGTTGAAGTTGCGAAAGTTTCTACGGGTGATGGTTAGGCGATTGGAGGGAAAGGTGGTGGAAGACAGGGGGAGAGAGAAACTAATAAGGTGGTGGTCCGAGAGAGGAAAAGGATTGTTTGAGAAGTTGCATGGAGTGCATAGGTAGGAGAATACAAGGTCAAGGGTGTTGCCATCAGAGTGAGTAGAAGCCTGTACCCATTGCTTCAGGTCAAATGAAGAGGTTAGACTAAGAAGTTTAGAAGTAGCGGGAGTGTTTGTATTAGCAGGGATGTTGAAATCACCGAGAAGGATTGTGGGAATATCCGAAGAGAGAAAGTAGGGTAGCCAGGCAGAAAACTCATCAAGGAAAGTCGATAATGGTCCAGGGGTCCGGTAGATCAAAGCAATTCTTAGGGAAGTAGGAGAGAATAGACGTATACAGTGGACTTCGAATGATGAGAGGGAAAAAGAGGGAGGAGGGTGAATAACCTGGAAGGTGCTCTGGGGGGATAGGAGGAATCCCACTCCACCTCCCTTGCGTCCATTAGGCCTAGGGGAGTGAGTCCAGTGAAGGCCACCCTGGGAGAGGGAAGCAGGAGAAGGGGTGTCATATTCGTGGAGCCAGGTTTCGGTGAGAGCAAGTAGATTAAAGGAATTAGTGACAAAGAGGTCATGAACAGCAGTGAGTTTGTTGCAGACAGAGCGGGCGTTCCAGAGGGCACAGGAGAGAGGGAGGCTGGCGTTGGGAAGAAGAGGAATGGAGACTAAATTGTGTAGATTGCGACTACTGCCAGAGGGTGTAGGGTGATGGTGATGGATGTGTTGGGCACAGTTAAATAAGGGAGGCCCAGGGTTTGGGGAAATATCTCCAGCGATTAGGAGAAGCAGAAGAGTGAGGGAGGTAATATGAGAATATGATTTGTATGAGGGGACATGCTTTAGTATCCTGGGGGGTATGTTAGCAAGTGGGCTTAGAGTTAGAAAGAGGTGATGACTATTTTATATATTATCTATATACAGCATTTTGATGACATTTTGGAGAAGTACCCAAAACATTTTCTTTCTAGTGTTTGTTTTTTGTGACATTTGGAGTTGTTCGTTTCTCCACCTTTTTATTTTTTTCTCTTCATGGGTTGCCTCCCCAGAAACTAATTTTATTTAATCTCTTGAAGAAATCTTATTTGGTTAATATGTTGCACTTTTGACCTTGAGGAGAGCCACAATCCCAATATGCTCAAACTTGAAGCTGTCTGGTCACATTCAGTGGTGTCATATGAGAATTTGTTTTACTTTTGTTTTTGAATTTTTTTAAATTTTATAATACAAATAACAGTTCTAAACATAGAGGTAGCTTCTAACTCAGGGTTGGCTGATATATTTAACAATACCTACATGTTCATATGTCACCCACATACAGTAACTAGTATTCATCAAAGCTGTCTCAAGAAAAGCATAATCTAATATACAGTATCTTCCCAACATAAATATCCCTTTTTTTCTCTAATCTATAATAGTATAAAGCTATTTCAACAGTCTTAGTGGGATGGATGAAATAAAAGTAAGAGAGAGGGAGGTCAATGCTTCCCTGCCTTAAAACGTATTTATCTTCATAGAGGGTGTCCCTGCAAGTATATTAAAATATGAAACTGCTGGCTACAACAAGCCAGGACTTGCGTCTAATCATTTTCATCTACCCCAAATCAAACTCACTGAGATTGGTGCTGCGCCTACCCGTCTTGTTCTTCCTAAACGAATCGACTCTCCTGATGATGCCTTTTTCTATACTTAGAAGAAGCTGTAATTATCACTA
This sequence comes from Aquarana catesbeiana, assembly GCF_042186555.1. Taxonomy (NCBI): domain Eukaryota; kingdom Metazoa; phylum Chordata; class Amphibia; order Anura; family Ranidae; genus Aquarana; species Aquarana catesbeiana. The sequence goes on from NC_133329.1 coordinate 336,476,614, forward strand.
CATTTATTTATGTAATATGTGCTATAATGTAACAATGCCTCCTTATCAAAGGCCTATTCACCTGCATATGTCTTCATGTATTGCTGCTCTGACCTCTGTATGTGCATACCTGCAGCTGCGGGTAAATGTTTATCTACCCCACTTTTGTAATAATCAAGTCACAGTTTTTATTCTATACCGGTGTTTTCTTTTTTATGCTGTACATTCTGTGCTGTTAATTCTTTCTTTAAAGAACCATTTTCTTAATGGAAAAGTAAGAGAGGGTGAGATGATTATCTTTCTTGGGAAAATACTGCTCCAGGTTCCCACCAGGTGCTGTCCACAAAACCACAAGATCAGAGTTCTGATTGACTGATCATTACAATTAGTTAAGATCAGTATCAGACTGGGGAAAAGTTAGAATGTTTAACAATGTTTTTTGTTATCAGTGTTTTCCTTTTTCAGTGACTCCCCATGTTTTGTTTGGGCAAAATAGAGACAGACAGAAAGTAGAGCAAAATTACTAGTGCAAGCAAAATTTTAACATTTCCCATTGGTGGCAGTAGATAATTTAGGAGCCTGTGTAGTCATAAAGAACAAGACTGGATGATAATTTCTTTGTCCAATCTTAAAATACAACATTTATCAGGAAGGAGCTAATGGGCAAAAAAATATGAACTTTGCATTCTGTATTCTCCAATCCTCCCCCATTTTACTCTAAGGTTTTTGCTGTTGTCTGTGTATCTCATGGCAAGATTTGCATTGGCCTTCGGTGATAAAGAAAAGTGTCTGTGGAACAAGAGTAATGAAAAATCCCCTTAAAGAGTATGAAATGAAAAAAAAATCTGACAGAGGTTCTAAATGTTCCCCATATTTAAATCTTGAAAAAATAAGTTTAAAGCTTTAAAAAGATTCCAGTGTATCTTATGAGTAATAAGTGTCTTGTCAATCTCCTCACCTTTAACCATCGGTATTAGCAAGTGTCTTCATTTCTGTAAATGTCTATTTTTACCATAATTACAGCGTCTGAGATTTCATCCAATCATAATATATACATGGTGTTTTTATTGCAAACAACTAGCATTTCATCTCTGATTAGGGTCACTTCATTATTCCCAATGTCTAATTAAGCTGATCAATTACAGTAATTTATTTTGAAAGCACAGTAGAGATAGCCCAGCTAGTCATCATTCCAATTACCTGCTAATACAGGATGTGTGTGTGTGTGACAGGAGCTGGATTAGCCTCATGTTTTTTTTAAACCTTGCAAAATGTTTGGCTTCCTTACACAAATGCCCTGTCAGCCACCCCCAGTTCATAACTGTAGCAGAGCCCTTAGCATGCTGAGTATTGATCGAGCGGAACGCGCTTGCACAGTTCAACACAACTTTGAAAGGTATGTTTAATTTCTCACTCTCTTGGGGGTATTTGATTCAAGGAGTGATTTTGTGGCGTGTTGTGACTCAGAAAATGACTACTACTTAGAGCAACATTGGTTGTGACTCTGAATTTCAATGCCTGTTGACTTCAAAACAAATACTTTGCAGATAGAGGTGACAAAAAAACTTGAAGAATCAACAGAGGACACAAATCCTTTATCAGAGTGTCAGGCAGTAGGTTTAAAAGGAATTTGTCTCCAGGAACAGAGAAATGGTTCGGCAGTTAAATAAAATATCATTACTGCCAAGTTTGTCAGTATTCAGGTTCAGTTTAATGGTAAATTCAGTGAAATCATTACCATTTTGAATAATTGTCATCAAATTCCAGGGCTGCCAACTCCATGCAGTTTTCTACAAAGCGTTAGATATATACATAGAGGGATCCAAAACCTCTTATTTTGCAATGATGGCAGCCCTGGTTACATATAGGGCTAGATGGTAATGTTGCACAACATTTTGACCCATGTAGCAATTTACCTTGACTTCTGATCAAACACAAATCACAGCAGAAATATAATATGTGAAAGTAATTTCTGCATTGCTTCAAAATATTCTACAACATTATCATCTAGGATTATAATGGACTAGGACTATTTTATTAAAGGGATCAAACAGTTATTTGTTGCAGGCAAACCAGAAAAAAGGCGGCCACCCTCAGACTGATTGGCAGTACTGATGGTTGATGTTCTACTTGGAGACACATTACCCATTTTTTTAAGCCAGAAGTCTTCTCTTTCATGGTCCCTTTTTACCTCCTAACTGTGACCTGGTTGGTTTCCCTGTCTTATTACTGCCAAAGCCCTACTCTATAGAAGCCATTGTTTTCATACCTTGCACTAATAATGGCCTAAATGCTAGACATATTTTATACAAGTTGGAAGAAATACTTTTGTAATATAAGGCTATATTTGTGATGTTCTGGGTGTACAGTTGGCTGCTGGGACATAACGATATGAGCATGGCTCCACTAACTGGTTTAAAATGCAGAGTATTCCTCTTGTTTTTTAAGATCTGTTATATTGATGCTAGAGCATCACCTATCAGGCAGTGCTGTACTTTAAAGTCTGACAGTTGCCCTGCAGGGACAAAAATCAGCAATAGCATAATTCACATTTTGATGGAAAAAAACATGGGCAGTTGCAGTGTCAGGACCCAGTCCAGTGAGCACAATTCAAGGAGGAGGGGGTAATTTGTGTTTAGGAGCCTTTACACACTCCTGATCCCTGTGCACTGTGTGCATTACACACTCCTGACCCAAAGCAGAGTAGGTTCAGATTTAATTTAACCACACCCCCTTAAAACCCTTCTACAGTGCAGTTTAACCACACCCATCATTCCTCTCCTCAGAGTAGCCAGGTTGATCCAGGTCTTTCACCATCCTACCAGGTAGCCATGCTAGGAATGGAGTCACCTAGAATTGCAGGCGTCGCCCCAATGTGGCACTGCTGCAGCCAGTCCTGCATGTGCACCAAACATCTAATGGGCTGACTTTCCTAAGCCCTGTGCAGTCATATTGATTTTTGGTGATTTTGTGGGTGTGGCTACAAATAAAGGCAATATTTTAAGAAAGAGCCAGTAGGTTGTTCCTAAATTTCATTTTAAAAATCTAGTTACCACATTACTCTATGTGCTAACAGACACCTAATGCCAAAAGAAGCTTACCAGAGTCTGTCTATGAAGAACTTTCATAGGTTTATTACAATTAACACATAAGAGTTGGTTTTGCTTAACAGGTACATCCGAATTGGGGATAAGAAGATCAAGTTTCACCCAAAATTTCGACTAATTCTTCACACTAAGCTTGCCAATCCACACTACAAGCCTGAAATCCAAGCGCAGACCACACTAATCAATTTTACCGTAACGCGGGATGGTTTGGAAGATCAGCTACTAGCTGATGTAGTTGATTTGGAGAGACCCGACCTAGAGGATTTCAAGGTACCATCATCTTAAATTTACACCTTTTTTCTTATAGGTATTTATTGTTTATATGCTTTATATGCACATTTTTGCTGTACTGGTATACCTAACAAAACTTTTACAAAAGAAAAATATGTATTACCTTTACAAAACGAAAATGTGTAAAGTTGTTAATAATTCTTTACAATTTTAGTATATTAAAATATTTTGTCAATATTATGGCAGTTTCTATAGCCTTGCCATATGTATGTGGCTTTTGACAATCTAATGACTGAAAATTGCTGTTCTGTAAAAACAACTGTGAGTACCTGTTCAAGGGGTTGAAATATATCCTTCTCTAAAGGACCATGTATTACGTTTTGGTGATCAGACTGATGAATTTCTTTGGAGAACAACAACTCAAAATGTTACATTTAAGCTTCTAGATTTGTTGGCCTACATTGTTTTTAGTAAATGGAAGTATTCCAGCAGTGTGAACCAGGAAAATGTTTAACTCAGTTCTGCTGCAGGCTCTGACTGGACCTTCAGTATGTTTCATTACAGTTTAGTAATACCCAGAGTTCCCCTTACATTTTTAAAGTGTAGAGTAGCAGAACTTTAATAAAATGGTGCTAAGAAAATAGCCATATACTTGTATGGATGAGCTAGCATACCAGGAGTTACTCTGCCTCGCCTTGTCCAACTGCCTTCCTGCCTGCATCTCCGGCTTCCCTTGCTGCCTCTCTGGATCCAGCACCTGCCTGAGACCCTACCTCTGTGGACCCCCAGAGAAAAGCCACCTGTTGCCCAGACCAACTTGTCAGCAGCCCAGGGCCACCAGGTAACCTTAGTGTGAGTCCCAGAACCTTCCTGTATTTCCCCTTTGCTGTGCCATATTCCTCCTCCATGGACTGTTTGCCTTTTGCTGTGCTATATTTCCCCTCCACGGATTGTTTACCTGTTCTGTGCCTTACTGCTGCCCTGAGGATCTTCTTCCCTAATTGTGTCATAATACTTGGAGGATTGTTTCCCCTTGTTGTGCCCTATTGTCACTCCACAGATTGTTAACTCTTGCCATGCCATCGTGCTCCCCTGAGGATCTTTTCCTCTTGTTGTGCCACAATACCTGGAGGATCATTTCCCCCTTTGCTTTGTCTCATTGCTGCCCTGTGCACTACCTCCTTTGCTGTGTCCAATTGCCATTCCATGGACTGTTAACCCATTGCAGTGCCATACTCAGTCTGTAACCTCTTGTTAAAGACTCTTGGCTTGTTTACCGACTACTCTTCTGCTTGATCCCTACCTGATATATCTGCTACTGGATCATGACTTGCTCACCTCCTGGTGGGGTGATCCTGATGACTGTAGCCTTGTACTACATGCAGCAAAACCCAATGGTGGTAATGGTGGCATGTTTTTCTCTGTTAGTCAGTTTATTCAGAAGGATCCAAAAGTTTCTCTGGATTATAACATTCCCGAAACCTATGCAGGCTGATGCTCTTAACAGATCAATTTCTACTCTGGAGAAAGAGAGATGTTTGGAAAATGTAAGTCTATATTGTGGGGACATTATGCAATTAATTATCCCAACAAAGTTAAAATAACTAATGATAGTGTCTAAACAAATAAACATCATTATCCAGTCTATTTCCCCATTAATTCCTGAAGAAAATAAAGTTAATTCTCTAGTATCTCATTTTGTCATCCCTATCAAACTTATCACGAGGTCTCTGAAATTCCTTGCTCTGCTATGTCGGACTCTGGGGCTGAGGATACTTTATTGACATTTTTCCCAAAGCAATAATATTAAAAAAATACCAACCAAGCCTCTAGCTCTCTTGTCACCTCCTCCTATGCTCGCCTCCAGGATTTCTCCAGAGCTTCTACCATCCTTTGGAACTCCCTACCCCAATCTGTCTGACTTTCCCCTAATCTATCCATTTTTAGACGATTCCCTGAAAACCCTTCTCTTTAAAGAAGCCTTTCCTGCTTGTAACTAATACACTGTTTTACTCCCTCCATCAGCTCATCCCCCACAGCTATTACCTTTTGTATCAATTGACCCTCCCTTTGAGATTGTAAGCTCTAATGAGCAGGGCCCTCTGATTTCTCTTGTACCGAATTGGAATGTAACTGTAATGTCTGCCTTCATTTTGTTAAGCGTTGCACAAACTGTTGGCGCTACATAAATGCTGTATAATAATAATAATAATAATAAAAAAAGAAATAAATCTGTCCCTATTGATATGAATACAGTTGATGTCTCAACTTTTTTGTCAGGACCTGTTACCCATGAAATGGTTCTTCTGTTACTCCAATCTGAGGCTTTCAGCTGATTACGTTACACAAATTTCCAGTCATCTTGGGAATTCCTTGGTTTTATACCCATAATCCCTCCATCAACTGGGGAGCACTTATTTTAAATTTTATGTCCCATCATTGTGAGGAACATTGTAGAGAACCTTGTTGAACAAGTTTTCCACTGATCAAGGAAGCACAAGTTGATGTGGTAGCTACCCAGTCATGACAACCTGCCTCCTCAATACCATGAGTTCAGGGATGTCTGTGATAAAAAGAATGCCGATCAATTACCTCCTCATTGCCTGTATGAATGTTCTATTGAACTGCTCTCAGGGGCAGAGATACCTTTTGGTCACCTTTTCAATCTGTCAGAATCTGAATTAAAGGTGCTCAGGGAGTGCCTTGATGATAATTTAGAGAAGGGCTTTATTAGGCAGTCAACATCTCCTGCAGGGGCAGCTCTGTTCTTTGTTCAAAAAAAAGGACTCCATCTTGTGTCAACGCATCAGTGCAGGGATTTGAATAAAACCACTATTAAAAAACCCTACTCACTCCCCTTAATCTCTGAAATGTGGGTAAGACTTTGTTCTGCCAAAATCTTTACAAAACTAGACTTACGGGGGGCATATAACCTTGTCCGCATGCGTCAAGGAGACAAATGGGAAACTGCATTTAGAACCACATATGGGCATTTGGAGTCCTTGGTAATGCCTTTTTAAACACTCCCAAACTTTTCAACACTTCATCAATTATGTTTTTCGGGATCTGTTGGACCAGTTTGTGATTGTTTATCTGGATGATATTCTTTATTTTCTGATAACCTGAAGGAGTATCACAATGTTTGCACAGTCTTTGAAAGATTAAGGAAGAAGCGACTTTACATCAAGTTGGAGAAATGTGAGTTTGAATGAACCCAGATCCAGTTCTTGGGATATATTATTTCTCCAGAAGGAGTGGATATGTATCCTGAGAAGATCAATGCAGTGGTGAATTGGCCTGCCACTGGAAATGTTAAAGCGGTTGTATACCCCTGTAGGTAAAATGTATATCTCCTAAACCTGTACGTTTTATGAGATATTCACTTTGCACGCAGCCGCTGACGTCAGTGGCGCATGCGCTCTAAAGGTCCAGTGGACGCTGCCCGAAAATCAGAGCTCCTTGCCGAAAAAAAAACTCCCACTCACAGTGCTGGAGACGCGAACCCAGAAGAAATGCTGAGGGAACATGTCAGCTCCCTCAATGGTGACCGGGAAGCAATGTTCTAAGGTAAGTATTTCAAATTGAGCTAGTATGTCATGCATACTAGCTCATTATGTCTGTGCCTTACAGTTTTTTTGTTTTGTTTTGTTTTTTTGCGGGTATACAACCGCTTTAAGGAACTACAATGATTTGTTGGATTTGCCAACTTCTACAGAAAATTAATCAGAAACTTCTATAGGGTGATAGCATCAATTACGTAGGTGACAAAGAGAGGGATGCCTTTTCTGTAGTCACCTGAGCCACTGACAGCCTTTAGCAAGCTAAAGACTCTCTTCACTTTTGCACCAATATTGATACATCAAGATCCTAAACTTCCTTTTATCATGGAAGTGGATGCTTCAGACTCTGCTGTGGGAGCTATCCTTACTCAGCGAAAAGGAGAAAAGATGCAGCTTCATCCTTGTGCGTATTTCTCTTGTTTATGTCTTCAGTCTAAAGCAATTATGACATTGGGAACAGTGGCGGCCCGTCAATAGGTGCCCCCCAAAGCTAGTGATAAAAAAAAAAATGACGGATTTACACTGGCCCCATTTGCCAATAGTAAGATTAAAGTCCCGTCTCTCTCAGTCCTTGTGCTGCTGGCGGAGGAGTGACTCAGCTTACACTGCCTGCCTCCTTCAGCAAGTAAGTGCTGAGGGAATCAGCAGAAGAACAGTATCAGGCTCAGGGAGCAATAGGCCCGTGCAGCAGGCAGAGGCAAAGGCAGCAGTGCATGTCCTTGTCCATCTCCCTGTGACAGACTCAGCAGCCAGCAGTGCACGCAGAGGGATCACTGGAAACACACAAAGAAGGCATGGTACAGTACATGCAGGGCCAGGACTGGTGGGCAGAAGGGGCACCGGCTATGCTATTTTCACTGTCCTGACTCCTGCTATAGCAGCACCTTTCACCTCCAACTTTACTTCCCCCTCTCTCCATGTAATGCAAGTCTGTACATCTTCCTAATCACACAGATCCTCCTCTACCCTCCCCTCCTTCACTTTCTGCTGTTTGTTTGCTCTCCCCTCACATGCTCACATCCTGCAGCCTCAGGTGTCAGATCTGACCATTCCAATCACTGACTGACACCCTTTCCATCCCACATTACTTTTTATTAGGGATGAGCTCTATGTTCAAATCGAATGCAAATTCGACTCAAACATTGGGTGTTCGCCCGTTCGAACAGCGAATATTATGGGGCGTGTGTGGGAAGTTCGAGCACCGCAAAATGCCCCATAATGCACTGCGAGATCACAGTGCATTGCTGTATGATGATTGGCCAAAGCATGCACCTGACCTGCATGCTTTGGCCAATCACAGCACACTCTGCTGAGAGAGCCATAATTAGCCAAAGACAGGGATCCTTTGGCCAATCATGGCTCAGGGGGACTGAGTCCACACTATATAAGGCTGCTTAAATAGCAGCCGTGTATAGTGTGTGGACGGGGATAGTTTGAGCTAGATTAGGCAGGCAGGTTAGTTAGTGGCAGTGTATTTGATATACTGCATATACAGTTATATATATATGTATATATATATTATATATATATATAGAGAGAGATATAGATATATATATAGATATAGATATATATATCTATATCTATATATATATCTATATATACATACACACACACACTCTGCATTTAGTGTAGACTCTATATTCAAGTCAGTGCAGGCAGTGTATTTGATATATATATATGGATTTCAAGGGGAACCCCGCAACAAAATTAAAATAAAGTGGTGTAGGGGTCCCCTCAAGATCCATAACAGACCCTTATCAGAGCATGCAACCTGGCAGATTACAGGAAAAGGGGGGGGTCGAGAGCCGTACCAGGCCACATGCCCTCAACATGGGAAGGGTGCTTTGGGGTCCCCCCTAAGCACCACCTTGTCCCCATGTTGATGAGGACAAGGGGGGCCTCATCTCCGCAACTCTTGCCCGGTGGTTGTAGGGGTCTGCGGGCGGGGGGCTATCGGAATCTGGAAGCCCCCTTTAACAAGGGGGCCCCCAGATCCCGGCCCCCCATATGTGAATAGGTATGGGATACATTGTACCCCTACCCATTCACCCAAAAAGTGTTAAAAAAGTAAAAACAACAGCAGACAGTTTTTGACAGTTCCTTTATTAAATAAAAAAAAAAAGGTGTCCCGCGATGTAAATCCATCGTTAGTCACAGCGCCGACGGTCCCAAGAAAAAAAATAAAATAAACGGAAAAACTCTGCCTCGATGGCAGGCGTCCCACTGACTGCAGCCTTTTTGCGGTGACAGCTGTTATATAGCCAAGGGCAGGGCCACCCGGTGATGTAACTGGGTGACCCCGCTCCTTCAGACGTCATGTGACGTCAGAGGGGGCGGGGTCACCCATTTACGTCACCACATTTTTATTGTTTCACATTAAGCATTATTAAAATCACTGCTCCTGAATTACTCTATTGTGAAAAAAAAATAAATCACTGCTCCTGAAAAACGGCTGTTTTAAAAACTTTTTTTTTGCATTGATACATGTCCTCTGGAGCAGTACCTGGTTCCCCAAACACTTTTTATGGCAATAACTTGCATATAAGCCTTTAAAATGAACACTTTTGATTTTTGAAGTTTTTGTCCCATAGACTTTAACGGTGTTCACATGTTTGCACTAATTTTTTGTCTGTTCGCATGTTCTGGTGTGAACCGAATCGGGGGGTTTTCGGCTCATCCCTACTTTTTTTTTTTTTTTAACTGTTCAGCAGCTCAGTACATTCTCTGCTCTCATTTAAGGTGGCCATAGTAGGAGTGAAATAAAGAAATAATCTATGGCCATCTTAAATGACTGCAGAGGATGTACTGAGCTGCTGAACAGTTAAAAGAGATAAGTCATGTGGGATGGAAAGGGTGTCAGTCAGACAGTCAGTGTGTGGATCCCTAGAGAGGAATGCCCAGATCTGAGACCACACTTGTAAAGAAGACCTTAGGGGCTCATTCACCCAGCTGGGTGTAGCAGTACAAGCAGGCAGTTGAACTGAAGTTTTACCACCCCGACCACCCCACCTGAAAAAGGAGATGCAGCCACTCAGTGCTGTTCAATGGCAAAAATGTAATGGCATGTCACTATGAATAGGGTGCACTACAACTAGCAGGGCAAGTGCAGTGGGCTACCATTTGCATTGCTGATGCGCTGCATCACTGGGGAGTGGGGACCCCTCATAATGGGCACAACAGCAAGGTGTACAGACCCGGGAACTCAGTGCAGGAATGGTGGGAGTCCCTCATAACGGGCACAGTGAGGCTTCAATTGATGGGCACAGTGAGGCTGCAATTGATGGGCACAGCGAGGCTGTAATTTATGGGCACAGCGAGGCTACATTTGATGGGCACAGTGAGGCTGAAATCGTGGGCACAGTGAGGCTGAAATTGTGGGCACAGTGAGGCTGCAATTGATGTACACAGTGAGGCTGAATTTGATGGGCACAGTGAGTCTGCATTTGATGGACATAGTGAGGCTGCAATTGATGGGCACAGTGAGGGTGCAACTGATGGGCCCAGTGAGGCTGCAATTGATAGACATGGTGAGGCTGCAATTGATGGGCACAGTGAGGCTGCAATTGATAGGCACGGTGATGCTGCATATGATGGGCACAGTTTTATCTAGAAGTAATGATACATAATCACCTGATAAATGGCTATTTACAGTCTTGCATTACTAACAATTTAATTTAATTTTTTAGTTTGTTTGTGTCCCCCCAAAAATTTTGAGCACCAGCCGCCACTGATTGGGAATAAAGAGTTACTGGTAATTAAGGAAGCCTTTTTCAAATGTAGGCATCTGCAGAAAGGGGCTAATCATCCTGTAACTGTTCTCACGGATCATAAAAATTTGGAACTTGTTCGTTCTGCCAAGAGATTGTCTTCTAGACAAGCACATTGGTCTCTATTCTTTTCCAGGTTCAATTTTATCATCTCATATCGAACTGTGTCAAGGAATGGTAAAACTAATGCCTTATCGAGGATGCTGAGTCTCTCCAGGAAGGCAACTCTGAATGTACAATCCTGTCCTAGAAGAACTTCCAAGACATTCTTGAGTCTCCTCAAAGACCGGTATGAGAATGACCCACTTTTCAATCATCCTAAGGACATTACCTCAAGTACAAGAACAGCTTTTGGACTCAAGCTCATTGAGGCTGACTAAAACTGGAGAGTGTGAAATCTGGTGCAGCTCTGCATAGAAACCAATCAGATTCCATTTTTTTTTTTGTCAATGCTTAATTGAACAAGCTGAAGTTAAAAGCTGATTGGCTCTCGTGCACAGCTGCATCATATTTTGTACTCTCCAGTTTTAGTAAATCAACCCCACTGCCTCAATGTAACTGGATCAGTTTGGGTAGAAGCCCTCAGCTTGATGAATGACTCTAAACTTACATAATTACATAGTAGGTGAGGTTTAAAAAAGACACAAGTCCATGAAGTCCAACCTATGAACTTGCTGGGTATTTTGGAGTTTCTAAGATGAAAGAACATTTATCACATTTCTTGGTGGCATGGTTACAAGAAAGATGTCAAGAACTATGTGACCTTGTGTCTGACCTGTGCACATAGTAAGACACCCTGATCTGCGCCTTTGGGGTTGCTCCAATCACTCCCTGTTCCATCAATACCATGGACTTTGTGGTTGATCTTCCTCCCTTGAAAGAGATGACCTCTATCTTAGTAGTCGTCGACTATCTCACTAAGTTGGCTCTTTTTATACCTGTTAAGGGGGTAACTTCTTCTGAACAAACTGCAGGGTTTAAGGTTCAAGCAGTGTTTAAACTACATGGAATTCCTGATGATGTGGTGTCTAACAGAAGAGTACAGTTTACTTTAAATTTTGGAAAAGCTTTTGTTCAGCTTTAGGTATAACAATGAATCCGTCTTTTTGCTTTTCATGCTCAGTTTAATAGTTAGACCAAGAGGACCAATCAAACTTTAGAATGGTACCTACAATGTTATGTTAGTTATCTTCAGGATGACTGGGTGGACTATCTTCCTACAGCAAGGTTTGCCTATACCAATTATAAACATAAATCCACTTTTTTAAGCCCTTTTTCTTAAATACAGGGTATCATCCAGTTTTTATTCCTGATCTCCCTATCTCAACTCTAATTCCTGCTGTTACCAACAGATTAACTACATTACAGGAGATTCATGAGAAATTGATTGATGGAAGGAGGCATATTACATGAGGGCTGCGGATAGACATCACAGATCACTTCCATCTGCAAAGTTGGGCCAAAAGTTTGTGGGACCTTTCCAAATTTCTGTTCAAATGAATCCGGTCACCATTCACTTAAAATGCTCTGACAGTCTGAAGATTCACCCTGTTTTTCACATGTCGCTACGCAAACCTTTTAATGAAAATCCTTTTTCTGGAAGAATTCTTCCACCTTCTCCACCTTTTGGTGGTACAGGATGAAGAAGAATTTGTGGCAGAGAAAATTCTTGATTCCAGGATCTTTAGGAACAAATTACAATATCTGGTACAATGGTAATGGCCAGATGAAGAGAACATTTCTGCCCCTAGATTAGCAAGAGATTTCCATCAGAGATTTCCTCACAAACCTGGCTCTAAGGCATACAGGGGAAGTCCGGGGAGAAGGGGAGTACTGTTAGGACTGAATTGAACCTGCAACCTCTGCTGTGTCTGGCAGTATCTAAGCTGAGCGACTTGAAATGATTGACAGCACCCTGCCTGATTCCTGAGAGAACCTTAGCTTGTGTCTTGCAGGCATCCTCAGTGTGAGTTCCGGAAACTCTTCCTGTATCTCCTCTTTGCTGTGCCATTTTCCTTCTCCATGGACAGTTCACCATTTTCTGTGCCATATTTCCCCTCCACACACTGTTAACCTGTTATGTCCCTTATTGTTACCCTGAGGATCTTCTTCCCTCATTGTGCCATAATACCTGGAGGATCGTTTCTCCATGCTCTGCCTTATTGTAACTCCACAGACTGTAAACTCTTGCTGTGCTACCGTGCTGCCCTGAAGATCTTCTCCCCTTGTGCCATAATACCTGGAGGATCATTTTCTCCCTTTGCTGTTTCTTATTGCTGCATTGTGGACTATCTCCCTGTTGTATCCTATTGCCATTCCATGGACTGTTAACCCATTTTGGTGCCATGCTCCCACTCCACAGACTGTTATCCCTTGCTGTGCCATAGTGCTGCCCTGAGGATAATCTGTCCCTGTTGTGCTTCATTACTGTTCTGAGAATCATATCCCCATGCAATGCCATATAGTTACTCCGTGGCTGTGCCATACTGCTATTTAATGGACTGTCTATCTGTACTGTGATTTATATCACTGCCCTGTGGACTGTTTCTCTGGGTTTTGTCCCAATGCCATCCCTCCTGTACACTCAGTCTCCCAATAAATGCCCGAACGTCAGATTCTGTGTCATCCACCTTTGTGTGCTCTCTCTGCGCTCCTAGTCCGTCACACCCTTTTCTGGTGAAACCTGGTGGCCTGACCATTTTCTTAGGTCCTCACCCACAGGCACAGATGGTATACAGGGGGCTGGCAGCAAGAGATGTGTGCACTGTTTCCCCCAGCCCAGGTAGTTATACCTGAGCCAGGGCGGCGATCTTGTGAGCCATACAACCTGATGCTTAAAGTTAGACAAAAGAGCTGTGCTTACCCTTAGTGAATACCCTAACTGAATGAAAATCAAGTGCAATGTGCATCCACTATATATTAGAATAAATCACTTATGACTAAAGTGCTTAAAACACAAAGAAATGCTTCACAACAGTGCCTAAATAAAGTCCATCATAAAGTGCTCTTGCACAAAGTGCTTCTTAACAGTGCTTAAATAAAGTTCATCATAAAGTGCTCCAAATCTTCAAATTATAAACCTGCATCAGTTCGTCAGGTGACGGTCCCTTTAAGAAAGTGCTTTGTGCCGGCATGAGGAGATCCACATTGGCTGCAGCAGAGGGTCTGGTGCCTTGCACACAGGAGGTGTGGAGTGGCAGGAACTGTGTATGAGGTGGCAAGGTCTCCCCACATGTATGTGGTGGAGGGTGGTGGGAGATGTGTGGGGATCGGAGGGGTAAGCTGGGGTACTGTGATAAGGGTCTTCCTGTGTAGCATCAGAGAGTGGTCCCAGTCAGTATCTGTATTATATTTCAAACCAGGAAAAAAATAATATAAAAGGTAATTGTAGATGATTTTCTACTAACCCTAGTCTTGCATCATATTGTATTGTCTCTCTTATGTGCAAACTTTTAGCACTGTATAAATCCTGTATTATAACAATGACTCCTAGTTACAAAACATTGGCACGAAATTTGAAGATATGATAACCGTAAAAAAAAGTAGTAGTACAGAGTAGAGCTGTAGCCCAGGCAGAGAGATGAAAAGATAGGACAAGATAAAGAACAATCTCATTGCTGATTCAATAAGGTTTTGCTCATAATAAATACCGGTACTTTGGCAGTGTGGTGCTTAATTTTGGAGCTGTCTTTGCTTCATTTGTTGAAAACCTAAAGGATTGTGGGTACTGAGATGAATAAGACTGCTAATAATGCCTCATCCTTGTTTTTGGACAAAAGTAAGAGGTTCCATACACATGTTCAAAATATCCTACTTGTAAACAGATGAACACAGATTTCATGCCATAATTAAAGGCCAAGTTCATCTTTATAAATAATTCATGCACATATTTTTTCAGGGAAAAACTGTTAATTTATTTATTTTTTCACAGGAATCAGCAAAGCATTGCACCCACGTTCAGTGGATCATAGGTGCAATGCAAAGCTCCTGAAGACTTCATCTGGCACTCTGCCCTCCTCTGTATGGGCCTTCAGTTGGCTGGAGGAAGTGTCAATGGACTACAAGTGCACAGATTACCTCATATTCTATTGAGAACTACAAGTTTGTCTGCTGTGGTGGCAGATGGAACTTGTAGTTCTTTCACAGACTTCTATGAATGAATGATGCGGCTGAAGTCCTGCAGTGCCGCACTGATTTGAAATTTGACAGCTGCTGTGGGGGGTGGGGGGTGGGGCACTTTGTATGATGTTGCTAAAGGTGGAGTTAGCCAAGTAAAGCAGCGTGTGAGGCTATAAAAATAAAAAATCCTGAGCCCCATAGTGTCCTACTTACACTGAGGCCCGGTGGAACGATGCTCTAGGGTAAGTGTCAGCAACCTTTTCCACATTAAGGCTGCATTCTCACTACAGAGTTTTGAATCGTGGGCAGATTTGCCACGGATCTGCTTGCGATTTGACAGTGACAAGGTGTAAATGACAAAACGTGGGACTCGCATTTGAGATGCCATTCATTTGAATGACACCTCAAATCGTGGTGGGGGTCTGCCACGATTGTCATGCGATAAATCATGCTGCAATCGCTGCAACCCGCATCGAGGCATGCATGTCTCCCAAAAGTAGCTCCTGAACTATTTTTGGGAGACATGCATCCTGCGATGTGGGTTCCTGTGATTGCAGCACGATTTATCACATGACAATCGTGGCAGATCCGCACCGCAATTTGAGGTGTCATTCAAATGTCATTCACACCTCGGCACTGTCAAATTGCGGGCAGATCCATGGATCTGCCCGTGATTCAAACCACTGTAGTGTGAATGCAGCCTAAGGGCTGATTTATTAAAAAAACACTTTGAGAATGTGTCAATTCCCATAATGTTTGTAATATGTGTAATCGTTTCCTTGTTGCCCTTGCTAGGGGAATGTACAGTGCCTTGCAAAAGTATTCACCCCCTTGGCATTTTTCATGTTTTGTTGCCTCACAACCTGGAATTAACATGGATTGTTTGAGGATTTGCATCATTTAATTTACAGAACATGCCCACAACTTTGAAGATTTTTTTTTTTTATTGTGAAGCAAAAAAATAGGACAAAATAACAGAAAAAGTCAATGTGCATAACTATTCACCCCCCCTAAAGTCAATACTTTGTAGAGCCACCTTTTGCAGCTATCACAACTCCAAGTCACTTTGGATAAGTCTCTATGAGCTTGCCACATCTTACCACTGGGATTTTTACCCATTCCTCCTTGCAAAACTGCTCCAGCTCCTTCAAGTTGGATGGTTTGCGCTTGTGAACAGCAATCTTTAAGTCTGACCACAGATTTTCTATTGGATTGAGGTCTGGGCTTTGACTAGGCCATTCCAACACATTTACATGTTTCCCCTTAAACCACTCAAGTGTTGCTTAAGCAGTGTGTTTGGGGTTATTGTCCTGCTGGAAGGTGAACCTCCGTCCTAGCCTCAAAACACACACAGAGTGGTACAGGTTTTGCTCAAGAATATCCCTGTATTTAGCACCATCCATCTTTCCTTCAACTCTGACCAGTTTCCCAGTCCTGACTGCTGAAAAACATCCCCACAGCATGATGCTGCCACCACCATGTTTCACTGTGGGGATGGTGTTCTTTAGGTGATGTGATGTGTTGGGTTTGCGCCAGACATAGCGTTTTCTTTGATGGCCAAAAAGTTATTTTAGTCTCATCAGACCAGAGCACCTTCCTCCATACATTTTGGGAGTCTCCCACATGCCTTTTCGCAAACTCAGATCGTGCCATTTTGATTTTTTCTGAAAGTAACGGCTTTGTTTTGGCCACTCTGCCATAAAGCCCAACTCTATGGAGCGTACGACTTATTGTTGTCCTATGTACAGATACTCCAGTCTCTGCTGTGGAACTCTGCAGCTCCTCCAGGGTTACCTTAGGTCTCTGTGCTGCCTCTCTGATTAATGTCCTCCTTGCCTGGTATGTGAGTTTTGGCGTGCGGTCGTCTTGGCAGGTTTGCTGTTGTGCCATGTTCTTTCCATTCGGTTATGATAGATTTGATGTGCTCCTAGGGATCATCAAAGATTTGGATATTTCTTTATAACCTAACCCTGACTTGTACTTCTCAACAACATTGTCCCTTAATTGTTTGGAGAGTTCCTTGGTCTTCTTGGCAGTGTTTAGTTAGTGGTGCCTCTTGCTTAGGTGTTGCAGCCTCTGGGGCCTTTCAAAAAGGTGTGTATATGTAATGACAGATCATGTGACACCTAGATTGCACACAGGTGGACATCATTTGTGACTTCTGAAGGTAATTGGTTGCACCAGAGCTTTTTATGGGCTTTATAACAAAGGGGGTGAATACATACGCACATGCCAATTATCAGTTTTTTATTTCTGAAAAAAAGTTTTATGTATATATTTTTCTAATTTTACTTCACCAACTTAGACTATTGTGTTCTGATCCATCACATATAATTCAGATTAAAAAACCATTGAATTATAGGCTGTAATGTAACAAAATAGGTAAAAAGCCAAGGGGGGTGAATACTTTTGCAAGGCACTGTAACAACGCATTTGATCCTTTGAGAAAAATAGTTTAAGAACATTCGACCACGAGAGTTAATGGGCTAAGAACATTTGACCAGCAAGGGACATAATATGACGGAGAATTCTGCACTGTGTGCAGTCTATGGAGAATCTTGGGCAAATTGCTAAACTAATGGAAGCACAGCCAAACAAACCTCTAGCTGCAGAGTGAAGCAAAACATTTAGCAGTGGTGTTATTACCACAGCTAAATGTGACAGTTTCCTCTTGGTTGTTAGGGAGCCTAACACCAAGTGACACATCCCCGCCCAGCACTTTCAGGTGTCAGCCAGGATTTCCAGACTGACAGGTGAGTGTAAACAAACAGCAGGGGTATTATAATGAAAAACAGTATGAACCCAAAAATTAATACCAGCCCCTTTAGCTTTGGTATAGATTTTAAGAGGACCCCATGGAAAAAAAAAAGGAGCATGGGGCCCCTACAAATTCCATACCAGGCACTGTTCTAATCTGGTATTGATTTTAAAGGAGGGGAACCTCATGCAAAAACAAGAAAGAGTGAGGTTCCCCTCCAATATCAAAACCTGGTTGGTCAGGTCCCTAAACCATACCAGTCCACATGCCCTCAACATGGGGGGTAACTTGCCAGGACCCCCTGGCAAAGCACCTTGTCCTCATGTTCATGACAGGTTTTGTATATTAAACTCTATGACCAGTCTTCAGAATATGTGCTTTAACCACTTAAGGACCAGCCTCGTTTTGGATTTTAGGTGTTTACATGTTTAAAACAGGTTTTTCTGCTAGAAAATTACTTAGAACCCCCAAACATTATATATGGTT
Organism: Aquarana catesbeiana; assembly: GCF_042186555.1. Taxonomy (NCBI): domain Eukaryota; kingdom Metazoa; phylum Chordata; class Amphibia; order Anura; family Ranidae; genus Aquarana; species Aquarana catesbeiana. Next base: position 336,494,621 of record NC_133329.1, read on the forward strand.
TTTCTTCTAACACCCTAGAGAATACAATGGCGGTCATTGCAATACTTTTTTTTGCACCGTATTTGCGCAGCGGTCTTATAAGCGCACTTTTTTTGGAAAAAATTCACTTTTTTGAATAAAAAAATAAAACAACAGTAAAGTTATCCCAATTTTTTTTTATATTGTGAAATATAATGTTACGCCAAGTAAATTGATACCCAACATGTCATGCTTGAAAATTGCGCCCGCTCGTGGAATGGCGTCAAACTTTTACCCTCAAAAATCTCCATAGGCGACGTTTAAAAAATTCTACAGGTTGCATATTTTGTGCTACAGAGGAGGTCTAGGGCTAGAATTATTGCTCTCGCTCTACCGGTCGCGGCGATACCTCACATGTGTGGTTTGACCACCGTTTTCATATGCGGGCGCTACTCGCGTATGCGTTCGCTTCTGCGCACGAGCTCGTCGGGACAGGGGGGTTTTAAAATTTTTTTTTTTATTTTTATTATTTATTTTACAATATTTTATTTATTTTTACACTGTTTAAAAAAAAAAATTGTGTCACTTTTATTCCTATTACAAGGAATGTAAACATCCCTTGTAATAGAAAAAAGCATGACAGGACCTCTTAAATATGAGATCTGGGGTCAAAAAGACCTCAGATCTCATATTTACACTAAAATGCAATAAAAAAAAAAGTCATTTAGAAAAATTACATTTGAAAAAATATGCCTTTAAGAGGTGTGGACGGAAGTGACGTTTTGACGTCGCTTCCGCCCAGCAGTGTCATGGAGACGAGTGAGCGCCATCTTGGCCTCACTCGTCTCCAGACACACCACGACACAGGACGCGATCGCCTCCGCCGCTACCGACGGCTCCGGTAAGCGGCGGAGGGCACCGGATCGCGGCGGGAGGGGGGGGGGGGCCCTCTCCCGCCAGCGATAAAAGTGATCTCGCGGCGAATCCGCCGCAGGGACCACTTTTATCTGAAAGCCGGCCGCCGCACGAAAATGGGGATACCGGGGTTATGGCAGCTAGCTGCTGCCATAACAACGATATCCCTGTTCAAACTTAGGACGTACATAGTCGTGCGGCGGTCGGGAAGTGGTTAAGCCCTTGGTGACCAGTCTCTAACATTTGTGCATTAACCCTTTATTATGTACATGGGATGTTTTTACAACCTCTCCTCATCAAATGAATTTGACAGATAGTAACCCACGTTTAAAACGTCCATTTTGCCACGTTTACATGCTGCATTTAGCGGCGTTTATCTGTGTTTGCATTTAGAAGCGTTTGAAAAAAAAATTCTTTTTTTTCCCCCAAAATAGCTAAAAATGAAAAACGCCTGTAAACGAAACACGGGTAAACGCGAGTTACCATGTTTAGAAGCGGTTGGCGCTTGAAATGCCTCTAAATTCAGTGTCTGAATTAATTTTTTTGCTTTCCAAAAAAGGTCTCTAAACTCAACTGCCTAAAAATGACATTAAATGAACCTGTGTGCATGTACACATAAGATAACATTGGATGAGTTCAGGGGTAGCTGAAAAAAGCAGCCAACTGCCTCTGAACGTCGATTTACCAGCAGCAGTGTACATGAGGCCTCCGCCGTGACAAGCCTCAAGTGCATATGCAATAAACTCTCAATTACCAGCCTGCAGCGTATAAGCAATAACTCTTTAGTGATCAGCCCCTATAGTATGTACATTAACCCTCATTAATCAGTCTCAGGTAGGCATTACCCCTTAGTGACTCGCTTGTGTGAACGAAACCTGACTGGTGGAAGAGCTACTATGTCTTGAAGGTTCTACCCAAGCTAAGCCTGATTCACTGGAGGGCACATTTCGTCTGTATTTAGAGACTTTTCACATACACATGTATATCATGTACAAGTATGAGTATAACAAGATGTCATCATTTTGTATCTTTTGACTTTACTACTATACCAGAGAGTGACGACTCTGCACACACCTGTATGTGTAGTTACATGCAATGTGTTTAGAGAACATTTTAAATATTTTAATAAATACTGAGATGAATATGAGCACATTATGCTAAAATTATCACATATTTATGTTAAGATATTTTACATCTCTAATGCCTGCAATGCAATGAAAAAAAATATGCAAATGAACCCAAAAAGCATTTCCTGAAGTTTTTTTCATGTAAATGGAGCAAATTACAAAATAAAATGGTCACTAAAAAGTGGCTGATAGGGGCCTAAATTATACTCCCTTTTCTCTCTGGATATTAGCCCTGACCTTAAGCGCTTTGGAACTATTGTAAAATGTTGAATAATAAGGAAGATTAAAAGGTAGCAAAGTGTATTCCCATTGTTAGCTCGGTTCGAATTACAGGTCTAAAACTTGCCATTTTCTTTTCAGTCTGAGCTCACAAAGCAACAGAATTATTTCAAAATTGAGTTGAAAATGCTTGAGGATGAATTACTGACACGCCTATCGGCAGCAGAAAGTAATTTCCTGGGGGACACACTCCTGGTGGAAAAACTGGAAACGACCAAACACACAGCAGCCGAAATAGAAATGAAGGTAAGTACAGCATTGTGATAAACTGCTGTCTGTTTGGAAATATACAGCAGGATGTTAGAGATCAAAAATGATCTAACATTATAGAATGAGAATATTTTTTCAATGGGCTTTTGTCTAAGATTGAGGATTTTTCTGTCTTTTGCAATGCCAGTCTGACTATATCAAAGGTGTATTAAATCTTAATATGTAGAGACTGCACAGTGCTACTTGGGTTGTTATGTATGCTAGAAAAGAATATCCATGTCACTTATTTTGTTATTTGTGTGTATAAGGTTATTTAGGATGCAGCTCCGGGTAGCAAGTAAACTTACATGTTGCTCTAAATATTTATTCTTTTTCTATGTATATGTTCAGCTATCTATATTTTTTTGATTAGTTTGCATTCATTGGCCAGCCATTCAAAGGTATAGGACACTATGCAGACACACAGCATGCTTGTGTTGGGTAGTTTGCAGCCACCATGCCCCTTGACCAAACACAGCCTTCCTCTGGTGCACACCCCTTCCCAATCACAGCCTGCCTCCTGAACACACCCTCTGCTCAAGCACAGCCTGCATTTTACCTGACACTGAACAAACTATGGAATACAGGCACACTGTGTGTCTGCACAATGTCCTATAACCCCGTCCCCACTATCAGGAAGAAGAGATGCATGGTCAAAAGACAGAACTTTTTAATCATGTGAAAAGGTAAGACAGATCATTTCTGAAACAAAGCAAAAGCAGTTATGGTGCCTGCATAGTTATACCTGTAATAAAAAATGTCTATAACATTGTACAGTATGTTCATAACTACTTTATTCCATGAACTGCTAAGACAATGCAGAGTGAATTACAGGTGTAAATGGACAAAGTGACAGGAAACACCCCCACCATCTCTCACCTATAACCCTGTGTAAGCTCCGTGCTGGGTGTTATTGGAGCTAACACAGGGTTTATTTAGATACACAGAAGAGTGATGGCAGAAAAAGACCAGGTGGGCCACCAAGTCTGTCTTTTTTTTGTTCTATTTTGTTTAACCTTTTTCGTCTGAGTATCAACTTATGCTTTCCAGTTATTTTTGTAAGGTCAGATACTGAAGACTTGGCTTGCAGTCATGATTCCAATTCATCACAAAAGTGTCCAATAAGGTTAAATTGGTTGTAAAGGCTCAAGGTTTTTTACCTTTGTGCATTCTATGCATGAAGGTAAAAAACCTTCTCCCCCCCCCCCCCCCCATTATCTACCTAAGCCCCATCTTAATCCAGCAATGTGCATGAGAGCAGCGGCTCTCCCGGGTCTCTTCCTCCTCATTGGCTGAGACAACAATGGGAGCCATTGGCTCCCATTACTTAATGAGCCAGTGAGCCAATGAGCGGGCGGGGCCGAGGCACACTCCATGTGTGAATGGACAACACAGCATCAGCTCGGGAGTGAGCTTCCCTCGGGTGCTCCAATAGCAAGCTGCTTGCAATGGGGACACCCAACAGGAGGAAGGGGCCAGGAGTGCCAGCGGGGGACCCGAAAAGAGGGGGATGCTGCTCTGTGCAATACCACAGCACAGAGCAGGTAAGTATGACACGTTTGTTATTAAAAAAAAAGCCTTTAATATCACTTAAAGGTCAGAGCTATGTGCAGGCTACTTGAGTTCCCCCACACCAAACTCATCAAACCATGTCTTCATGGAGCTGGTTTTGTGCACAGGGCAGTTAGGCTGCAACAAAAAAGGGCCTTCCCAAAACTTTTGTCACAAAGATAAAGTGCACAATTGGCAAAAATGCCTTTGTATGTTGAGGTATGTCAATGGAGATTGTATGGCTATGTGCTTAATTTTATGCACTTAGTTTTGGGTTTGGATGTCCGAAAAAATCATATAGGTGCGATTGTCAGGTATCCACAAACTTTAAGCTATATAATATATTTTTAAATAGAGCTACTTTGTTTTATCCAAATCTGTATGGATACCAGCCTCCTATAATCCCCTGTGCAGCAGCAGACTGTGAGATGGAAGGGCAGCACTCTGAGACAGCCAGAGCTCTTGCTTTACCTAAAAATGCTTACAGGAGGGAACAGCAACGGCATCAGCTCATCAGTGCACTGCTGCTCCTTCATTGTGCAGTCACAGGCTAGGACCAGGCTGTATTTTTTACATAAAACCTTTACTGAAACAAACTCCTACAGTCTTTGCACAGCAACTTCCAGTTCATGTGTATACCTCTATCTATAGAAGTTTTCTGCAAATAGCCAATATGTCAGAGGATGAAAGAGAGAGCCTAACACAGTACAAAATTCAACTTCCTCATTTTACAGTTTTGAGAACTGCACTGGAAGATTTTGGCAAATTTAAGATGCATACCCAATAACAGTGAAGCTCTTCCTAATAAAAAAATTACAAACTGTTGACTCAGAATGTGCATATATGCAACAATGCTCATATGTGCATATATACAATGTGCATATAGCAATAACTCACAGTGGAGCTGCTGATTTAAAGTGGGCTGTTACCATCACCTTTTTACCTGTAGTTTCACCAATACCAGACTTATGCCTCGTACACACGAGCGGACTTTGCAGCAGACTTGGTCCGACGGTCTTTCCGCCGGACTTTCCGGCAGACTACCTGAACGGACGGACTTGCCTACACACGACCGGACTTTCCAGCAGGCTAGGTCCGCCCATCTTTCCGACGGACTTTCGCCGGAGTTACAGCAGACTTTCAGAATGAACTGACTTGCCCACACACGGACAAGTGCGTTCATTTTGAACGTGACTCGGGTACGACGGGACTAGAAAAGGAAGTCAATCTTGGCGTCGCGGGTCATAACAGGTCCTTAGGTCTGGTATGGATTATAAAGGGAACCCCCTACGCGGAAAAAAAAACGGCGTGGGGTCCCCCCTAAAGTCCATACCAGACCCCGATTCAAACACGCAGCCCGGCCGGTCAGGAAAGGGGGTGGGGACGAGCGAGCGCCCCCCCTCCTGAACCGTACCAGGCTGCATGCCCTCAACATGGGGGTGGGTGCTTTGGGGGAGGGGGGCGCCCTCGGGGCCCCCCCTCCCCCAAAGCACCTTGTCCCCATGTTGATGAGGACAAGGGCCTCTTCCCGACAACCCTGGCAGTTGGTTGTCGGGGTCTGCGGGTGGGGGGCTTATCGGAGCCCCTATAATAAGAGGGTTCCCAGATCCCGGCCCCCTACCCTATGTGAATGAGTATGGGGTACATGGTACCCCTACCCATTTACCTAGGAAAAAAGTGTCAATAATAAAACACACTACACAGGTTTTTAAAATAATTTATTAAACAGCTCCGGGGGGGTCTTCCTCCGGCTTCAGGGGTCTTCCTCCGGCTTCGGGGATCTTCTTCCGGCTTCGGGGGTCCCTCCGGTTCCTCTTCTCCCGGCGTCCGGTTGGTTCTTCTCCGCTCTCTCTGGCCTCTTCTCCCGGTGTTCCAGTTCTTCTGCCGGCTCCTCCGCTGTCTTCATGCCGCTCTTTTCCCAGCGGAGGTCCGGACTTCTGGGCTTCTTGTATTCTTGTCTTCTTCCCTCTTCTCTTCTCCAGATGTTGACACGACGCTCTCTCCGGCTGGACTGCTCTCTGAGCGCTCCGCTGTGACTTATATAGGCGGAGACCCCGCCCCCTTATGCCGTCACAGTCCCTGGGCATGCTGGGACTGTGACGTTTTAGGGGGCGTGGTCACCGGGCGCCCCCTCCCCCAAAGCACCCACCCCCATGTTGAGGGTATGCTGCCTGGTATGGTTCAGGGGGGGCGCTCGCTCGTCCCCACCCCCTTTCCTGACCGGCCGGGCTGCGTGCTCGGATCGGGGTATGGTATGGATTTTAGGGGGGACCCCACGCCGTTTTTTTCGGCGTAGGGGGTTCCCTTTATAATCCATACCAGACCTAAGGGCCTGGTATGCCCCGCGCTCAGCGCAATAGGAAAATTTGTTTTTCCTATTGCAGCGAGCGCGAGATGCAATACCCTGCCCTTGCGTCGTATCTGGTCCGTCGGACAAGCATACAGACGAGCAGGCTTTCCGTCGGACCAGCATACAGACGAACGGACTTTCCGTCTGACGGAAAGATTTAAAACATGTTTCAAATCTAGGTCCGGCGGACTTTTGGGGAAAAAAAGTCCGCCGAAGCCTACACACGGTCGGATTGTCCGGTGGGCTCTGGTCCGCCGGACCAAGTATGCCGGAAAGTCCGCTCGTGTGTACGCGGCATTAGAGTCCACGTTGAACTTAATATCTGACAATGTAGGCACTAGTCACTTTAGTACTTTTCCAATGCTTTAATGGGAGATAACTGGAAGAAGTAGCAGGAAAGAGGTAGAAAAAGAGTTGCAGGGAAGTTCAAATACCTTTTCTTGGTGTAGCACTAAGGAATTGAAACCTCAGGGATGAATGTATCTTCAGTTCAGGATTAAATCTTTGCCCGCCCAGATAGGTCTCTCTCACTAACCTAGCAGCCGGAGCGCAGCACGAACAGAATGTCTCTGCCACAGACTTGGGTAGAACAAAACTGTATGATCCTCTGCTACAGGATGTTGTATTTTTCGATGAACAGCAAACACAGTACCAGAACCTTTAATCCGACCCGGCAGTACTTGTGCGGTAGATTAGATTAAGATGCGTCCTCCAATCGAGTCACCAGGCCCTTCTTAAGACCAGCCTTATGCATGGTCCCTTCCAAGATGGGTCCTCCACTGGATCTTCTCAATTGCCCGGCTTCTTCCCGCAGGACAGACAGCACAGGACCATCCCAACAGTAGTAGGCCCCAGACAGGCTTCTGGGCCTACTTGCACTGCTGCAGAAACACAACCCTCCAGCCCGGAGGGCCGCGAGGTAGAACCCCCTCCAGCCCGGAGGGCCACGAGATAGAACTCCCTAGCACATGGCATCTGCCCCATAAATACCCTCTCCCAGCATGCACCACAGAGGACCACCTCTGCCGAGTTGTCTCCGGGAAAGAAGAGCACTCATATACTTCAGCTTGTTGCTTTCCAACACCAACCTACGGTGACAACGACACCCGTAGGCACAATGTGGAACTGCACGCAACACAGCCAAACTGGAACAGAGGCTAATTTAACAATAGATTGAATCTGAACTATGTACAGAACAGATGACCCACTAAATTTACATGTAAGCGGTAGATTAAAAATCTACCAGAGCTACATACTCCCCCCACTACAATAGACGTTGTCCTCAACGTCTGCCAAAATATGACTCTCAAGCCTGAGAGTAGGTATTTGAACTTTAAAAACTTGGATGAGAAAGAAGAAAGGCAGCAAGAAATGTTACAGCTTCAAACTTTTATACAACAACATATTCACATCAGTAATGTCACAAAACCCCACTATCTACCTAGCTGAAAAGCCTAACAGCTTGATAGGAGATCTAGTTGTTCCTGAAAAAAACAAAGTTAAACACACACAAAAATGTACAGTAGCATCACTAAACAATTTAGGAGCAAAGCCTCATTCCCCAGAGAATGACACTTTCTTCCCCACATATTTTCCTTCTAATGAAAATTAACTAAAAGTAACTTGAAAAGTCCATCCCTATCTCTGAGCAAATTATATCTTTTCAGTAAAAGAAAATCCAGTTAGCAAAAAGTCTTTGGATATAGAAGCGTTGAGGTGAATAAAGTCTCTTGACCACAGAGTTCTCTAAACCCTGACACTATCTGGCTATATACCCCAAAGTTCTTTTTTTTTTTCTTTTAGCAGAACAGAAGACAACAGTCTCTTTGCATAATCACCAATAAAACCGGAGATCTGGTAATGTCAGTTTCTTCCATTGTTTATCCACGGTGGTGATAAAATAAACAATGTCATCTTTTCTGGGTCTGCAAATGACCACCTTGTCAGCATAGATGTGCCAACCATAGTTCCAATGCAGCAAACATCCATTGAAACGTTCATCCATAGTAGTAGAATACCCAGCTCTCCGGAAAGGTTTTGATACAGACAAATAGTCCTAGACAGCTTCACGGTACCACTGTTCCCGGTTGGCCTCGATTTCCTGCATAATTTCCTGAGTAACGTAGGGAAATTCCAGACCATATTCTGTGGCAACATGTTTGGTGAGCACTCTCTGTAAACGGGCAAGTCTAGGTAAAGCTCTATTTTTCCCCAAACCAGGAGCCACACAAGAATTTGGTGATTTATGCACCATAGATCCGATGGGCATTGGCTCAAACTCAAGCAAACTAGCAACTTTAGACAATGTCTCTTTAGTAGTGCTGTGCGGCTCCACACAAGGTGATGTCTTCCCAGAATCCATGGCTATCCATTCTGAGAAAGTAAGGGCAGAAGCAACATCTTCACCCTGGGCCCACAATAGTTCCTGTGACATTGTCTCAAACAAATCATCATCACTGGAGAGATTTGACATAGAATCTATCTCCGAGTCTCTCAACTCTTCCGCTGGCAAATATTTACAAAGAGTCCCAGATATGTTCCCCTTTGATCTCTCACCCGTTCCTGGCGTGAACTTCTCCGGATCCATGTATTCCTCCGGCTCCGGTTCGGGTAGTCTCTGGGGCAGGCCTCGACCACGGCCGGGGGAAGCCTTCACATATCCCACCTTCCTTGGGATAGGTGCAACGGGGATAGGTGTAGTAGAAGTAGAAATAAGAGTGATGTCCGTTGATGAAGCGGTAACAGCGACATCTCCCTCGGGAACACTCACAGTAGCAGACGAGACAACGGCCTATTGCTCTCCAGCAGTGATGGCAGTAGTTTCCACTGTGGCGGTCCCTGTAGCCCAGTCCACGCGATAAGCACGGGGCGACATTGTAGGTTGCTCCACTGTGAACTAATATTCTCCGCACTGCAAACATCGAACAAATGGACAGAGATATATGGCCAGTCCTTCACACTTGTGGCAAAGCATGCCCAGCCCTTCAATATCTCCAACAGTGTATAGTACAAACCGCCCCTGCGGCTTCAAACGAATGCCGGTATCTGTCAGCAGGGTTCTGGTTAGCATAGCACCCGCAGCGGCACTTGTAAGAAACATCTTGAATCTCATGGTTGACGGTATTAACGGAAAAGAAGACATGGCTGCACTCTGATCCTCTCAACACGATCCCGAGGCCTCTCTTATCCTTTGGCGCCAGACACACACACACGCGTCCCACGCGGCAACAAGTAGATGTGGCTCCTCCCACTTGTTCCTCTGATCACGTAGCTCCTGGGCTTTTACTTCTCACCTGCAGCCTACGCAGTCAGAAATGTGATCCTGCAATTTAACCCCTTCTTTTCCTGAAGAAAGTGACAAAGTCCAGAAACCTCTTTTAACATAGACTCTCGGTGAAATACTTCTCAGGGCTGCTTAGGGCAACGGCAAACAATCCCGGACGACGCCCCCACATGTTACCGTCACCTTTTTACCTGTAGTTTCACCAATACCAGACTTAGAGTCCACGTTGAACTTATTATCTGACAATGTAGGCACCCCAGTCACTTTAGTACTTTTCCAATGCTTTAATGGGAGATAACTGGAAGAAGTAGCAGGAAAGAGGTAGAAGAAGAGTTGCAGGGAAGTTGAAATACCTTTTCTTGGTGTAGCACTAAGGAATTGAAATCCCAGGGATGAATGTATCTTCAGTTCAGGATTAAATCTTTGCCCGCCCGAATAGGTCTCTCTCACTAACCTAGCAGCCGGAGCGCAGCACAAACAGAAAGGCTCTGCCACAGACTTGGATAGAACAAAACTGTACGATCCTTTGCCACAGGATGTAGTAGCTTTCGATGAACAGCAAACACAGTACAAGAACCTTTAAGCCGACCCGGCAGTACTTGTGCGGTAGATTAGATTAAGATGCGTCATCCAATCGAGTCACCAGGCCCTTCTTAAGACCAGCCTTATGCATGGTCCCTTCCAAGATGGGTCCTCCCCTGGATCTTCTCAATTGTCCAGCTTCTTCCCGCAGGACAGACAGCACAGGACCATCCCAACAGTAGTAGGCCCCAGACAGGCTTCTGTGTCTACTTACACGGCTGCAGAAACAAAACCCTCCAGCCCGGAGGGCCGCGAGGTAGAACAGCCTCCAGCCCGGAGGGCCACGAGATAGAACTCCCTAGCACATGGCGTCTGTCCCATAAATACCCTCTCCCAGCATGCACCACAGAGGACCACCTCTGCCGAGTTGTCTCCGGGAAAAAAGAGCACTCATATACTTCAGCTTGTTGCTTTCCAACACCAACCTACGGTGACAACGACACCCGCAGGCACAATGTGGAACTGCACGCAACACAGAGGCTAATTTAACAATAGATTGAATCTGAACTGTGTACAGAACAGATGACCCACTAAATTTACATATAAACGGTAGATGAAAAATCTACCAGCGCTACACATATATACAACAATAACTTATGCAATTATCAAATAACATGTGCAGTAAATAATTAAAAAATAAAAAAAACGTGCAAACAGTCCCATATGTCATCCAATTTGGTTTTGAAGTGTCCATAAAAAACAGCCACCACAGTTCTTGTGCCTCCAATAAAGGTAAATCTTCCACAGTATCAGAAATCTTCCACCAAAGAATGTCACCCACGTGTCTAATCGGGTGTCTCCCCACCTGATTTTTTTATTTAAACGTTAACATATTTTTTTGATGAAACATAAAATGACTCTGCCTCTATGGAAGTATTTTCCTGCGTGACTATTTTACTTTCCGAAGTAATTTGAGTTTTAACATTAAATCTATCAGGTGACACTAACTTCAGTATCTACGATGTCTTATGACGAAAGTACTTGTAGATCTTCTGACACATATCTAGCATCGTAACATCAAATTAATGTTATTTTTGGACCACGAATAGGACTAATTTTGATGCATGAGCCTAATTATATTCCCGGGTTAATTAGAACAATCTTCCTCACAAGGAAAAAGTAACATGTAACTTGAAAGAAATGTATTATCAAAAATTAAGAGGCATAGAAAGACTCACAATCATCCCTGATTAAAATCATACATCGGGAGACCCTGAGTTACGATGTTAAATCACCACAAACCTTGTTGACAATTTCAGCTTACAATAATTATGTTGATTTAACCTACAAATATGTTTTGTATCTCTACAACTGTTGATATGTTTCTTCTTGTACTTACCTGCAGTATAAGTTTATCTTCTAAGCTAGAATGATCCCTTCCACAGAACTGTAATGCCCCGTACACACGATCAGAAATTCGGCCAGCAAAAGACCGATGAGAGTTTTTGGTTGTAAAATGCGACCGTGTGTGTATCAGACTTTTGCTGGCGGAATTCCAGCCAGCAAAAGATTGAGAGCGTGTTCTCAATTTTTCGGTCGGAAAAAGTTCCGATCGGAAATTCCGATCGTCTGTACCACTTCCGACACGCAAAATTCCTACGCATGCCGGAAACAATTTCGACGCATGCTCGGAAGCATTGAACTTAATTTTCTCTGCTCGTCGTAGTGTTGTAGGTCACCGCATTCTTGACGGTCTAAAGTTCAGCGAACTTTCGTGTGACCGTATGTATGCAAGCCAAGCTTGAGCGGAATTCTGTCGGAAAAACCATCCAAGATTTTTCCGACGGAAATTCTGCTCGTGTGTACGCGGCATTACCTACACTGTACAACATTTATAGGTTTGCAATAGCAATTTTCTAATAATTTAAAATGATTAAGAGAAAACTGTAAACTGTCATGGAAGAAACATGCTGAGTGTCGTTAACCTCTGCTTCTGAAAATGCCAGTCACCTGATTTTCATGGCAATCTAGAAGCTTGGGTATGCACACTGGCCATGCACATGGGCAATTGCCAAGCATTCTCAGCCTATTACCAGCTTTTCTTGTCAAAGTGTTTTATTGAGATTTACAATACAATGGAAAGTAAAGATGGTACTCAAACATATGAGACCCATCATACATTGTATAGACAAGATAATACACTTCCAAACATACATAATCTTGTATGGGAAAAATATAAACATACTGATATAGTTTGCAAACAACAGCAAAGGGGTAAACAGTCATCGCTGGAGTGGTAGGTAAATAAAGCTTATTATCAATTGGTGGCTTGGAAGAGGGAGGCAATGGGGTTGATTTACTAAAGGGAAAAAGACTGTGCACTTTCCAAAGTGCAGTTGCACTCTGCAAGTGCACTTGCTCCAGAGCTTAGTAAATGAGTAGAAGCTCTGCTGATGTCCACTATCCAATCATGTTCAAGCAAAAATTCATTTTTTTTTATTTTCCTTGCATGTGATTGGGTACTCTTTGCAAGGTGAAGCCTTACCTCATTTACTAAGCTCTAGAGCAACTGCACTTGCAGAGGGCAAATGCACTTTGCAAAGTGCACAGTCTTTTTGCCTTTAGTAAATCAACCCCAATGTCTCAAGTGGGTGGAGAAGGTTAACAGGGATGTACCATGAGAGAAGTGGTTGGTGAGAGAAGATAGTATGAGTGTGAGCGGGTCCAGTGATCGAAATCATTACATTACATGGTCCATGAGTGAATACTGTAATGCTCCCACATCCCAGAGGACAGACAGGGGAAAGAAACCGTACAGGTGCAGGTGAGAAGCAGAAGACTCAGAGAATGGTAGTGCGGTTCCTATGTAGGACATGGCTTAAATGAATAAAAGAGATCCAATTTATCAAGGCTTTAATAATGATTTGTCAAAATCAGGGGGTAAGCAGTGCTTGATCCTGGGTTGCCAAACCTTTTCAAATTTCTGTATTTTATCATTTTGAATTGCTGTCATTTTAGCAAATATAAGGGCCCTATTCATTCTATGTTTCGCTTCAGCCATAACCAATTCTGGGATTTCCACGCCTTGGCGATGGTCTGTTTAGGTGCTGTGGTAAGTTGAAAAAGTAATTGGAACTGAGAGTGTGTCAGCGCAGTTGGTTTAAGGTTTAAGAGAGCTGTCACCGTGTCAATTTGGACAATAGTGTCTAAGGCTTTAGAGGCCATATTAACCACTTGCTTACTGGGCACTTAAACCCCCCCCCCCTCCTATCCAGACGCACTTTGAATGACAATTGAGCGGTCATACAACACTGTACCCAAATGACATTTTTGTAATTTTTTTCCCACAAATAGAGCTTTGTTTTGGTGGTATTTGATCATCTCTGCGGTTTTTATTTTTTGTTAAAAAAATGTAAAAAGACCGAATTTAAAAAAAAATTTAAAAATGTATATTTTGTTATAAAAATTTTAAAACAGGTAATTTTTCTCCTTCATTGATGTACGCTGATGAGGCGGCACTCCTGGGCACTGATAGGTGGCAGTGATGGGCACTGATGGGTGGCAGTGGGCACTGATGGGTGGCAATAATGGGCACTGATCGGTTACACTGGCAGGCAGCACTGCTAGGTGCCACTGATTGGCACCACTGGTGGGCATTGATAGGTGGCACTTGTGGGCATTGATAGGTGGCACTCATGGGCATTGATAGGTGGCACTGTGGGCACTGTCAGGTGGCAATGGCAGGTGACACAGACGAGGCATAATTGCCTCTTCCTCTTCGGTACCAATGTCCCTTGCAGATGAGCCGGTGATCGGCTGGGAAAAAAAACGATTACCGAGCTTTTGTTTACATCACATGATCAGCTATCATTGGCTGACAGCTGATCACATGGTAAGGGGCCGGGACCGACCCCTTACTCGGATCGGTGATCACCTGAGTCTCAGTGACTCGGTGATCACAGCGCGCTCTGCGCGCGCCCTGTAGGTTGCGGTCAGGGAGCATGCACAGGGGAGGCCGTCATATGACGACCTCCCAGAAATTCGGGTCCGCGCTGTGGCCATCATTCGGCTATAGCGTGGATGCCAAGAGGTTAATGTGCATGTGTGTGTGCCATGAGCTGAACAGCCCCGAAAGCACATCCCTGAATAAAATGGAGCATATTTTGCTATCCTTGCTGGTACCAGGTACCAACGTGCTAGCACCTTGCAGTCTCGGTTGCCAGGACATTCAGAGAGGAGGCTATTGTGGCCATCCAGATAGTGGACCAATCTGCACTCTCAAATGTGTGCCCTGAATCCTGTGTCCATTTATCTGTGTATGATAGTGGTGCATTATCTGAAGTGGTGTTCAATTGGCGGTATAGAATTGAGATGGGACCTCGAACGTGTGGGTCGCTTTTACAGATTTGTTTGAATTGTCATTTGACTCAGTAGTGATTCTTTTTTGAGGAATGGCATATAAAAATTTTTGAGCTGTAGGTAGCAGAAAAATTCAGCCCTAGGAAGACCGTAAGACTCACACAGGGTGGGTAAAGTATGGAACACAGTGTTTGAAACCAGTTTGTGAAGTCTGAAGAGGTTAGAATCATACCAGGCCTTGAATGCGGCGGGTGATTCCCAGGCTGGGTAGAAAGCATGGTTACGAAGGAAGGAGAGTGGGTTATGGGGGGGATTGTAGGTTTTGGGTGTCTCGAAATTTGTCCCATATATTTAGGGAATGTTTGATAATGGGGTTGAGGATAGTGGTTCTATCTTTTGGATGGAGCCATAACATATTAGCTACAGAGATGGGATCGCTGTTGACAGATTCAATTGGTACCCATAGTGGTATTTCTTTAGCCGCGTGATATTTAGGTAATTGCGCTAACTGCACTGCGTAATAGTAGGATGAGAAATTTGTGATTCCTAGGCCTCTGCTTAGTTTGGATAGATAAAGGGTAGATTTGGCGATACGATGTTTGATATCACCCAAGATGTAGGACATTACTCTGCATTGTGTGAGGCGTAGGAAATATGATGGGACTGGGATGGGAAGTACATGAAAGAGGTATAGGAATTTGGGCAGTATCGACATTTTGGTAGCATTAATTCTACCCAACCAGGATAGGGGAAGAGAGGACCATTGAGCTATGAGGTTAGTAATTTGCTTTGGTAGAGGTAAGTAATTGGCAGAGAATAAATCCGCTATAAAGGCTGTGAGTTGGACCCCTAAGTATGGAAGGTAATGTGGCGCTCACGTAAATGGCAGAGATGACATGGCTTGTTGAAGTTCTGTTGGTGCTAGGGATATATTGAGTGCTTTTGATTTATTAGGATTAGCTTGCAGGCCAGAGATTTGGGCAAAGCTTCCTAAAATGGAAGGCAGTTTGGGGGTGGAAATGTGGGGATGGGATAAGAAGATTAGGATATCATCTGCAAAGAGAAACATTTTGTGCTGGTGACCTCCTAGTTCTATTCCCTTGACATCAGGATCCGATCTGATCAATTTTGCCAGAGGTTCTATAAGTAAGACGAACAACAGTGGTGATAGGGGACAGCCCTGCCTAGTGCCTCTTCTGATGTCAAATATCGCTGATCTATTGCTAACGTATTTGATGTATGCTCACAGGTTGTCATATAATGAAGAGTCCCAGGTCAGGAAATGGTTCCCAAAGCCCCAGCACTGGATAGTATAGGTGAGATATGGCCAAGTAACCGAGTTGAATGCCTTTCTGATGTCAAGGGACAGAAAGCAGGATGGGATATGTCTATTTTTGGCTGCTTGAGAGAGTAAGAGGACACGTCTGATATTGCTGGCAGCTTGGCGGATTGGGAGAAAGGCTATTCGGTCTAGGTGTATTTATTGCTCAATAATGTTGTTCAAACGTGTTGCCAGATTTTGGCTAGTAATTTCATGTCAAGGTTTAGGAGTGAAATAGGACAGTAATTCGTCCAGTTTGGGTATCATACAAATTATAGAAGTTAGTGTTTCAGATCTAAATGAGTGACCTCTTAGCAGGGAATTGAAGGCACTTCTGAGCATAGGAACCAATATGGGTGCAATTTTTTTATAATAGGCTGCCGAGAACTTGTCAGGTCCCGGTCTCTTATGCGGTTTCAACACTTTTATGGACGCTGAGACTTCAATATCTGTAATAGGGCTCTCAAGTAGATCCTGCTGCTCTTGATTAAGTGAAGGGAGGGTGATTCAGGAAAACAGGGCATCAGTGCTGGCGGGGTCAAAGTTTTGTGAAGGTGAATAGAGTTTGGCTAAGTTAGAGCGAAATATTTCCAATATTTTAACAGAGTTGCTTGTGTATGTATTGCGGGTTGTTTTTAATCGGACAGATGTCAAGGGGTGGTGGGTCACCCGCAGCATCCGTGTCATCGGGTTTATTAGCCTTGAGATAGGATATATATTGACGTTTATGGATACGTTTGTCAGCAGAGTCAGTTAGGAACAGGTCAAAATCGAGTCGAGCCTTATCGAGACGTGAGTTAGTGGTGGTATTGGGGTCAGTCGGGAAGGCTGCGTGGCATGTATCGAAGTTTGCTTCTAGCTTTTGAAATAGGGCTTTGTGTTCTCGTTTAAGGGTCGCTGCTAGTTGGATCAACCTGCCCCGTATAACACATTTATGCGCTTCCCACAATGTCAGTGCCGATATATCATCGGTAGCATTGTCTGAGATGTATTCTTTGAGGGCCATTTCTAAGGCTAAGCAGTGGATGGGGTGGGTGAGAGTGGTATCGTTGATACACCAGTAGGTATCTTGCGATTTGGGGATTGGGGAGATTATTGTGGTGCAAACTGTGCAATGATCAGGCCATGAAAAAGGGGGTGATGACAGAGGATAGTATTTCTGGTATCAATGCGGGAGAAGGATTTATGCGGGTAAGAATAATGTGTGTATCGTTTATGAGCAGGGTTGGCTTCACACCAGGTATCTACTATGTTGTTTTTGGAAAGTTGGTGTTGGAACGACAACTTGGCTGGGCTCGAGGACAGGGTTGGCGGGGATTTATCTAGGAATGGGAATATCACCTGGTTGGAGTCACCACAGAGAATGACCGTTCCGAACTTAGTAGGACATTATTGTGATCGCAGTGTCTGATAAAGGACCAGCGAGGATCCGATATCTACCTTCGGGGTCTTTAATTTGAGATAAATGGATGAACGGCGAGGAAAGTTGAAATCCTATAAGGGTTCCTCGATTGTTTGGTAGTGGCTGAAGCTGTATAGAATTATGGATAGGAGATACTAAGGAATTTGAGGGTGGATTTTTCAACTAAGTGGGTTTCCTGTAAACATATTATATGCACTTTAACAGCTGCAAAAGAGCGTAACGCCTTGGTGAGCTTGTGTGGGGTATTGAAGCCCTGAACATTCCGAGAAAGAATGTTTAAGGGGGCCGTAACGTGTGCATGTTTTTACTGTGTTAAGGACATATCCTGGATGGAAGACCGCATCTACCATGTGAAGAAAGAGAGAAGGAGAGAAAGAGACATACATAGAAGGAACAAATAAGGATTGAACAACCCTTTTAGATGTCAGTGTTAACGTTGAACTAGAACTGAGCAATAGGGTGCGGGAGCGTGCCAGGGGAGCGACAAGTGGTCCCGAGGAGGCCCTGAGGCTGTCATCAGAAACCTGCATAATAGATGCAGGGAGTTGACGGCAGTACATGGGGGAGCAAGGAGTTCTAGAAGGGGAACAAATCCGGAGGATCAAGAAAAAACATTAATACATATAAGTAGCTGGGCATTGCTATTAACTGAGGTTAACAGGTGGGTACCCCTGAGGTTCTATCTCTGGCTAAAACATAAAATTAGAATTGTGCTTCTGAATCTAACCAGAAGCCCAATACCTGTGGGGGTTGCATAAATGCCCGTAGTACACCCCCTTACCAATAACAGTTACATAAGGATAGATAAACCCTAAACAAAAACAGAAACAGGTCTAACATAGGTATGTGGATCAACGGTGCTACTACGGCGGCACTCAGGAGCAGCGGCGGCCTCCTGCCTAATAAAAAAAAAAAAAAAAAACACAAGGAGGGGTGGTTTGGCCAATGACATGAGCAAAAGTTGCAATAGGCTTCCGGGGTAAAAAAAAATGTGCCGTTAACGAGTTTGGTGCCTGTCCCAAAAGATATGTTGGCCTGGAAAGGCAAAAAGGGCAAAAAGGCACTGTTCTAAGCCATGGAGAGTAGTCAATAAACATCAAATAAGCTGATCCTTCTTGTTTGAAGATAAGGCAAGGGCAGTGTCTGTGGGAGGGAGTGAATAAGGACAATGTAAAGACGTTTCATCTATCTGTGGGAGTAGTAAGGGGGATGATTATAACATGGTGATGCCAGGTGGGCAAAGTCAGTCCATTGAATCTTCGGTGGGTGCTTCCAGATTATCAAAACCGCCACGTTTGTAGAGGTTTTGATGGGAGTGAACTGTGCTGACATTGCCTACAGCTGTTGGCTTTTGGGGAGAGCTTGAGGCCGAACGCCTGTGAGATTTATCTTTATGGGGGGTCCGGTTGAGAAGGCCCAGGTCTTGTAGGGCTGTTTGCAGTTCTATCACCGTGCGGCAGACATATTTGGTCTCCGAGTGGGTAAAGCGTACTGAAAAGGGGAAACCCCAGTGGTATGCAATCTGGTGATTTTGAAGAATCAGTAGATGTGGCTTAAGAGCATGTCTCTTAACGACTGTGAGTGGGTACAGGTCTGCATAGAGCTGGTATGAATATCCTTGGAAGGACAAGGATTCTTTGCCCCTGGCTGCTGCAAGTAGCTGCTCTTTGGTGCGATAATCATGAAACTTGGCTATAATGTCCTGTGGTGGACCGTTGGCTTTACGGGCGGATAGGGCCCTGTGAACCCTGTCCATCTCTAATCTTTCAACAGGGATTGCTGGTTGTAGTTCCTGGAATAAGGAAATCATAGTGGCTTGTAAATCAAGCACCGTTTCTGGAATCCCCCTGATTCTTAGATTGGAGTGTCAATCCCTGTTCTCCTGGTCTTCTAAACGTGTCTTTCAGCTGTGTAATCCTGAGTGTGATTTTCCAGCTCATCCATCCTCCCTTCTTTTTTTTTTTAAATTCTTTATTTATTTATTTTAAACATGGTTCCTTGGCATACCACAAAATACGTCAATTCCTTAAACATACGCATCTTAGTCAAAATGTTCAATATGTTAAAAGACATTTCATGACTTGAAACAATTTCATTAACATAGTAACAACTACTTCATCTATATCATACCTATAAAGAATATAAGAAACCAAAGGGCCTCATGGAGCTCCCTGCACATTTGCCAAGTTAATCATAGTATATATAATACTTGAACATATATCATCATTTCAACAGACTAAATTGCAAACTCAATGTATCTTATGTTCTCTATACTCATAACAGCCGAAATTGCGGCTGTATTTCACTACATAATAAAGAAAACGAAAAAAAACAAAAGAGAGAAAGACAAAGAGGAAAAAAGAAGAGGAGGAGAAAAGAAAAAATAAAAAAAAAATAAAAGGGTCGGGAAGGGGGGAATAAGGTAAGTTGAACGGGGTCTCAATATCATGATCATTATCGTAGTTACTTAATTCCCTGATATCACAGACTCTGCTACCTCCTGTAGGTACGCATTTGTTCCCATGAAATATCTCCATGGCCTCCATTTGTTCCGTATTAATTCCTCTGTATTATGGAGGGTGGCGGTCAATTCCTCCATACGGAGTATACACTGAAATTTAGAATACCACAGGATCCTCGTTGGCGTCTGAGATTGCCGCCAAAGTGGGGGAATGCATGCCCTTGCTGCATTGAGAAGCTGTATTGTCAAGGTCTTTTTATATTTCCGAATGGGTCTCTCTGTCACATGTAAAAGGCACGCAGCCGGATTGTCTTTCAGATCCACAGTTGTCAAGCTTCTAATTGTAGTTGTTACCTCCTCCCAGAATGGCCTCAGTAACGGACAGGTCCAGAAAATATGCATAATCATGGCCAATATATGCGTTGCACCTCCAGCACCTATCCGAAGTGGCGCCATCCATCTTGGGAAGAATATAGGGACTCTATACCATCAGGACACAATTTTGTATCCAATTTCTTGGTATTGATTTGCAATTGATTTGCCACAGTCAACATTTTATCTACTTGCTGTGGTGAAAACTGAATCCCTAGATCCCTTTCCCATTGAAAAACAAATGACGGGGCTGGCTCTTCAGTCTGGTTAGTTAGGTAACTATATATCGTAGAAAGAGTATGTCGTACGGGTTCCCCCGTTTTACATAGCAATTCAAAGGGGGTGGGGTCTCTAGGGACATATGATGCCTTCTGAAGGGACTGTAAGAATTGTCGCAGTTGATAAGAGCTAAAACTAACGGTGGATCTATGAGACTAGAAATAGTCGCTAGTGAGGGGAGCTCCCCGTTAGGCCAGACATCTATTAGGCGGTATCTCCCTGATAGTGTTAGCTGTCTAATCTTTCTACTTGTGAGACCCGGTATGAAATCCGGATTACCTATCACCGGTGTAATGGGAGAGGGTAGCGGCGAAGGCCCGTACTGCGAAACGTTAATCTAGCCACCCTAAGGGTGGCACTTACCAAGGGGTGGTTCCCTATGTCTTCTGGAAGAGAGCAGGTGAGCCATGGGGAGGTCAACAGTGGAATAGAAACATCCTCAATCTCCATCCTCACCCATTGTTTGAATTCTTTATTACAGTGCCAGTCTACTATCTTCGAAAGGTGTACTGCTCTGTAATATTGGAGGAGATCGGGTAGGCCAATGCCCCCCTTCTCTTTGGGTCTAGACAATGTTTGCATTTTGGTCCTCGGTGACTTATGTGACCAAATAAACTCTCTAATTATCATCCAGAGCTGTTTAAAGTACGTTGAAGGTACTCTAATCGGTATGGTTTGGAGTATATATAATATCCTCGGTAAAACCGTCATCTTCAGGGCATTACAACGCCCAAACCAGGTCAAGGTCAAAGTGTGCCATTTACGAAAGTCAGCTTTCAGTCTCTGGAGCAAAGGTTCATAATTAGCAGCGCACAAATGCGCCAAGTCCGATGTAATATCAATACCCAGATATCTTATTGATTAATTAAGATAATGGAACGCAAAGGACGTACGCCTCCAAATCTGGGATCGTAATATTAAGCACAGCGGACTTGGCGCAGTTGACCTTAAAGTTTGACAATTCTCCATATATCCCAATCGCTGCCAAAATATTGGGGAGCGAGACTCGTGGGTTAGAGACAAAGAAGATCAAGTCGTCGGCATAAGCCGCTATTTTGTGGTGTCCTGAGGGTTTCCACACCCCTGTAATATTTGGGTCTTCTCTTATATGGCACAAAAATGGCTCTAAAGTCAATATGAAAATAAGGGGGGACAGGGGGCAACCCTGTCTCGTCCCATTCGCTATCATAAAAAACTCTGAGCACCATTCATTCACCCGAACCGCCGCCATCGGTTTAGAATAAAGGGATGAAATCCAATTAAACATATTAGGGCCAAGACCGGTGTATTCCAGGGTGGCCCGCATAAAATGCCAGGACACCCCGTCAAAGGCCTTTTCCGCATCTGTCGAAAGCAAATGATTTCCCCTATTACATCAATACATGGGTTCTCTCTCGTTACATATTTATAAGGACACAATTTATACAAAATGCACTTCATGATATGTTCCATAGCCTAATCATGGTGAACTCCCATCCCTACTCTAAAGCCGAGGGGAGTCTCATGTGTTCGTTTGATTCGGGTTCGTTCCGGTTTCCTTCCATCCATATGCACTTATTGCTAATTGTTCATATAATACAGGCACATGAGAACGAAACTTTCTGTCCATAGGTCCCATACCTCAGTAAGAACCCCAGTCCAGGAATATCAAAAAACTACCAGTATTTCTGAAGTCCTATGATTAAGGAGCTTTTTTACAAAAAAAAATATGAGACACAAAAAAAAAAAAAAGGGGAGGGGGAGGGGAGGGACCGGGCAACAAGGGGGGGACACTACCATAAGGTGCATCATAAATCTGTTGTTACCCGTTAATGTAACCGTTCCGCAACTGATGATATTCATCTTGAGTATAGTGAAATTTTGACAGTTTCTTAAACATTAATCATAACTCACGTGACCTGTCTGCCTATGATGTTCAAGATCTCCCTCTGGGTCTTTGTACTTGAACAGGCTGGCTGTTCTGAATAGGGGCCTGGCCCGACCAGCCTGTCGATCTAGGGATATTTTGAAGCCAATTGCGCACTTGTACTGGTTCTGCTCCCAGAAAAGTGTAGAAGGCTGTAAGGTCCGCCGGGGAACATAGAATAAAAGATGCCTGCGCTTTCCGGTATGTGACAGTTAGTGGGTAACCCCATCTGTACGTACAATCATGGCGCTTTGCTAGATCCAATATTAGTCGTAGTATGGCTCGCCTTTGCAAAGTGGCTCTTGAAATGTCTGGGAGGATCTTCACCGACCTTCCCTCAATCTCTGCATCTCCATGTTCCCATGCTTTACGGAGAATAATCTCCTTCTGTTGGTAGCGATGTAACCTGCAGAGGACATCTCGGGGCCTGTCCAGATCAGAAGACCTGGGTCCAGGGACTCTATGCACCCTATCCAGTTCCAGGGAGGGCGGTGGGGTCTTCAGTACCTTATGAAAGAGAGCTATCACCGTTGCTTCCAATCCCTCTGGTCCTATAGTCTCCGGGATACCCCGCAGGCGCAAATTATTACGACGACTACGGTCTTCCAATTCCTCCAAATGGAGTTGCATATTGCTAGCTGTAGCCTCCTGTGACGACTGAGAGAGTTCTAAGGCTAACACTCTGGTCTCCAGGGAAGAAACAGAGGCCTCCCCAGCTTCCACCCGCCCGGTAAGGGATTGTATCTCCGCTCTTACCTCCTGGATGTCCCTACTGTGAGCTTCCTCTATGCGGGTAATCAGGGCTTCTATGTCCGCTCTCGTAGGGAGGGCTTGCAGCAGAGACCTAAGTTCTTCATCCAGTCTGCTCTGTTGTCGTGTGGGACTCACTACATCCGCCTGGGAGGCTGCCACCCTCCCTGGGAGCGGAGCAGAAGCCTGAGAGGGGGCGCATAGCCCAGGTGCTGCTGAAACTGCTCCGTCGCCCATAACAGTTACTCGTGGAGCCGCCATTGTGTCTTCCGGCGTCGGATGCTGTGGTTCACGGAGGAAAGTTCGGATTCCGCTCTGTGGCGTCGCAGGTCTGCTTCCCCTGGTGACTGATCTGGTTCTATACCTTCTGTGTATTGTCATACCGTCTTCCCATGTCAGACAGTCGGCTTGTAAGTGGTAGCAGTCTGGGGGAAGGCAGGAGCTTCACAGATGCATGTCCTCACCCGATCATCTCCAAGCCACACCCATCCCATCCTCCCTTCTAACTCAGCTGTTCTGTGTCCCAGCTCCCTGATCTCACATGTCAGTTTGTCTATTATTTGGTCTGATGTCTGTTTCAGGGCTTTGTGTAACATCCTCTCAAACTGTTTGAACATACCTGACTGGATGACAGAGTGTGTGCTGCCAGTATCTGAATCAGACTCACCATCATCCTCATGCTGTGCCTGTGAGTGGATCAGGGACTTGGCTGAGCCTGGCATGCTGCTTGTGAGGAGGGGGACGGCGCCATCTTGGCTGATTAGCGGGCCAGCGCATCTTTAATGGTATGAATTTTTATCTTTGCCTTTTAGCTTCCTATGACCATGGCGACGTGATTGGCGGGTGCCCTGAGACAGCGGGTATCATCGGGTGCCATCTGTGGAGCTGTAGCTACGCTGTAACCTCCGTGTGGTTCTCCCTGGAGCAGAGCTCTAAATCAGCATTACCGCTCTGATCAGAGCCCCCCTATTACCAGCTTTTAATCACAAAAGGGATTAAAAGGATCAAGGCAACCTGCCAACTTCCCTGCCATATTAATATATATTTATATATGCAGTAAACTGTTGGCAGTAGGTTGCCCTGATCTGCTATAGCTGGAGGTAAGACCCGCTTCTACTTGTCCAAGTCTGTCATCATGTGATGGGCAGCAAAGTGGCTAAATGGTTAGCAAATCTGCCTAGCAGCATTAGGGTTGCCAGTTCAAATCCCAACCATGACACTACCTGCCTGGAGTTTGCATGTTCTCCCTGTGCCTGTGTGGGTTCCCTTGGGTACTCTGGTTTCCTGGTACACTTCAATGGCAAGCTGGTAGGTTAATTGGTTCCTTTCTAAATTGGCGCTAGTGTATGAATGTGAGTCAGGGACCTTAGATTGTAAGCTCCTTGAGGGTGGGGACTGATGTGAGTGTATAATATGTAAAGCGCTGCATAAATTGACACCACTATACAAGTACCTGAAATAAATAAATGTGATGCTGCAGGTCTTGGGTCTTCTTTTTTTCTTATCATGGAGGAGGAGGGTCCTTCTTTGGTTTCTATGAACACTTCCTATTACACAGCAGGATCATATGACAAGGCAACTGTCTCCAACTGCAGTGCTGGATCTACTGGTCCTCATTCCCAGAAGAAGAGCCGGTGTTCTGACATATAGTGTCCTCCTATCAGATAGTGCCCGCCCCGTACTGCGCAGGCGCAGCGCCTGCGCAGTACGGAGGAGCAGGAGATGCCAAAAATGTCCGAAGTTGATCAGCTGACCATCAGCTGTACACGGCGCTCGGGCACCTGTTAGCGATGGCTGTGTAAGAGGGCCCCTCGCGGGCTCGCTTCGCTCACCACGCTTCGGGCACGGCCTCACTGCGCTCGGCAACTATTTATTCTAACTCTATGTCCACTTGGATAGTAGGGAATGATCCTGGACATAGGGTAAGAATAAATGCGCAGGCGCCGTGTACAGCTGACGATCAGCTGTTGAACTTCGGAGACTTTCGGCGTCTCGTTTGTCCTCCGTACTGCGCCTGCGCAGTACAGGGCGGACACTTTTGGATAGGGGACTGTATTCGACAAGACACCGGCATGGGATGTTAGATCTGTGTAGCCCGGCCATAGGTGCAGTTACTACAAAGTGTAATAGCTGAAGGCTTTAGAAAATTTGGTCACACTGTACAGAACTATATAATATATTAGGTGACCAGAGGGTGAATATATCTGCGCCCCCATAGTGGAATAATCATGGCAGCCTAACAAAACTATACCGTATAGCTAGACTGAAGTAACCTGCCACAATGGAAGTTCCTTATACTTTCGCAATTGATTTTAGTGAAGTTTATTGAAATGACTCATCTAAATGTCTTCATGACAGAAGCAGGTAAGGGACTGCAATAAACTGCTAACATTCTAACAATAGTATATAAAAAATAGAATTGCACTAATTATTCACATGAAAATGAAATAAAAAAAAACAAGAGTTCATAAATCATTAAAATAGTGAATCTTGGGTATTGTTGTTAGACTCACCATTCACCACCTTGTGCAACAGTGCCGCCACCAGCAGCTGAATTAACTGCTTACCAGCTCCAGTAGATCCCTCATTACAAGGGATCACTCTGCGACTTTGGCTTAAAACCCAGCCTGGGCCTTTCTCCTGGTTACACGGCTCCCCTGTGCCAGTGACATCACAGAGGTCAGGAGGAATCTTCTAGTTGGGGCAACTGTTCTGGGAAAATCTCCCTTCAAATTAGAGAGATTTCCATTATCTTCCTGTTGGGTCTTTTTCCCAAAGCCACACATCTATCTATAATCGGTTACATTCTGTTGCTTAGACCTGCAATTTATTAGTAGCTATAAGGGAGTTTTGGGAGATTAGTCCCTTACACAGGTGTACAGCAAGCAGAGCAGCAGAGATCGGCATCACAACAATGTATATAACTAACCGGAACAAGATTTATTTTCTCAGCAAAACTAGAGTCTCAAATCAACAGAGTTTGTTGTGATTTTTTGGTGGCTTTTTACTTCTTTATAACCCTTCAATACTTCTATGGTTCCATTCACTCTAAATCTTCCCAGTTAACAATGCACACAAAGTTAGCTGCTGCTTATTATTCAGAGTCACTGTTTGCTGCTTGACCTTCACTTTTTCAGACTGTTTATAGTCGTAGCACATTTATTTGCAGAGGTTACAGAGCAATGAAGGAACTAAATTAACACCATTTATACTGTTTCTGAATATTTTGGAACCAATTATGCACATTCCCCTAGACTTACGAGCATGAAATATGATTTCTAATATTCAGAGCATTGCAATGAATATTTCTGTCTGGCTTTGTGAACACAAGTGTTTTTAACAGTATTGCAGGGTATTCATATGTTCATCCAGGAAAAAAGATGAAGCGTTTGAATGGGAACACCCCTCTATAACTACTAGTGAAAATATTAACTAATTAAAAATAGATGTATTTTTTACAATAAAAATAGAGGTAGATGATGGTGATAAAACAATAGCTCGTTAAGTAGATAGCTATAGATCAGTAACAAGATAGATAGATAGATATCAGTAACTGCTTCCCCTAGTTTCTTTTAGTATTACTTAAATTTTATCAGTAGCTCAAAGTGACCATACCTAACTATATTTGGAATAGGCATAACCAACTTGAGCAATGCTTGTAAAACACCCAACAGCATAGAGGTTGATAAATATTGAGCACTTGTTTTGAGTCGGCGGCGCTGTTATTGAGACATGTCTGAAAATGTCTGTGAATGTTTGGTGGACTATAATGATGTACTATTTTATGTGGATCATAGGGCTGTATTCAGGGTTTTGTGTTGTATCATTCACTTATTTATATTATGAAACATTAATTTTAACATTAAAGCCAAACTTCAGTGTTACCTTCAGTCTTATACAGGCTCCTTTTCTGTATTGATTTTGCATACTCTGATTTTATGTCACGCTATGAGCTTCTCACAGTGTGCATTAGAAGCTGAATCAGGTTTCCTCACTGCAGGATGTCCAGAGTCATCTAGCTCTTTCCTCTCCAGCCTTACTATTCCTGATCAGCCCTTTCCATTCATTGGATTTCAGTTCTTTCAATCATGGAGGCTTAGCATTACATGTGAACTTAACCTAGTGCAGTCTTATGCAAATAGATTGCAAATAGATTCTGCCTAGAGACTGAGATCCACCCATCAGGGCATTTTGTTATTTCCATAGCTCCTCCCAAGAGCAAGCCCCCCTGCTTGCATCGGGTCTGAGAGCTCTTGAAAGCAGTACATTAGCTAGATGACCCCTCCTACCAGCCATGATCTGGTTGCATTGCATAGAGAAGCACAGATGTCATCACTGGGTCTAAAAAAAGTGTGTAATAAATATGGAAAGGTTTTATTTAAAAGAAATCAGTAGTATGTTGATGAAGGGGGTAAAGGGCCAAGGAAAGCATAATATTAGCAGATTAAACTTCAGGTTCATGAAATGTTAATTTAAAACAAGTAAACAGTGGTATGTCTGTAGGAACCCATCTCTGAAGACACTCCCTGGGTGAGTGATCCTGATGTGAATTGAACAGTCTGTTCTTTGTGATTTTTACACTGATCTTTAAAGATCAAATACCACTAAAAACATCTTCTCTTCATAGTATTGAGCGTGATACAGTTTAATCCCAAAACAAGAATATATTATATTGCAGTTTACCAGTCTTTAGATGTGGTGACTGTATTCATTCTCTTTATTCAACCTTTTTTTTCTACTTTCTACCTGATGATCCTGCTAGTAACATACTTCCCATCCAGGATTGACAATTCTAGCATACTATTCTGCCCCCCCCCCCCCCCCCCCCATCTCATAACATAGGGAAAAGGCATTATTCAGTTCACAGAGAAAAAAAAATATCATTGTTTCAGATAACACTGCAGAGTGCACAGGAAAAAGGAAAGCACTGGATGTCTAGCAGGACTAAAAGGTAGCAAATACGAAAAGTTCATTGTTATTGTTTACATATACTACATTACAAAATTGAACCTCCACTTATTTATGATGCAAATCTCCCAGGAGGAGCAGGTCACAGACTGGTGACAGTAGTAGCTTGGCTGAAACGCCACTCTTTGCATGCCATTCATGTGTATGCGTTTAGCATTAAAAAGCCAGGGATCAAACCTTACTTCTCTTTATTCAAAATGGAAAAATCTATTTAGGTATGGTTGTTCATTGCTGTAGAACACCAGATATCTCAAATCTCAAGATAGGAGGATTATTCCTCATTTTATGACAATGGGCATATCAGTGCTTTTCAGCCCAATGGCCAGCTATACATTCAGAACTGCTGATGAATAGGACAGATACATCCTAATATTATATAGCCATTCAGTCCATAACCATTAAGTTTACACTTATAATACAACTTTTACACTCTGATTACTATTTGTATACACTCTGGTTAGTATATTTCTGATATGATATATAATCTCATTAGTACATATAGGAAACCACATGTGATAAGTAAAAAACTTGGCACCAGCTAGAAGATGAGTAACAAGTAATTTTATTAACATCTCAGTACCAGTATAGCCTTATAATGAAATGGAGCAGGGTTTGAGAAAGGACAAAAACTTTTTTTTCCTTTGTAGTAAACCTTTAAGATTTTCTTTTCTTTTGCACACAGGTACTAGAAGCCAAAGTCAATGAAGTGAAGATCAATGAAGCTCGGGAACATTATCGTCCTGTGGCTTCAAGAGCCTCTCTCCTCTACTTCATTATGAATGACTTGAAGAAAATCAGCCCCATGTACCAATTCTCCCTTAAGGTTGTAACAAAGGAATAGTCAATGTCTTATTGTAACTTTATGGCAAGCCATTAGGGATAACCACGCCTAAAAGTTGCTTTATAAGAAAGCTGCTATAAGATTCTATCTATTCTGTACAAAGATTGCAGTAGCCAACATCTAACAACAGAAAGGAACAAAATGAAATGATGTCAACAGCTTTGTCTCTGCTGGATTCTTGTAAATCACTGTGTGCTTGCAAATATTTCTTCCCATTTTAAATATAGTATCTTCTCCTGACACATTTTACAATTTCATCAATGACTGTTATAAAAAAACTGTGTTTTCTAAATGTTTATATAGCCAATTCACTTATACATGCAAATAGTATGCTGAGCCAGGGCCTGGCTGCTCATATCTTGGATATTTCAACTGTGAGACCTCCATACCATAATTCCTATCTCTGTTCCTGCCCACCAGGGAGCTCTATGTGTTCCTGCCAACCGTTCCTTTTTCTACCACCTCCTGTTGCATTTTCCATAGTATATATGTATGAGCAAACATCAAACAGAAAATTAGAAACTTGCATTGTTCCCACAACAGGTGTGTAGTCCCAAGACCTCAAGTGCAGTGATCACTTCAACAGAGTCCCCATGAGATGTTAAAAATTGTCTCTATCCCCCAAAGTTTTGTTTGGCCTGACTATTTAAAGTTTTGCTAATAGCCTTGTGTCACAACCAGATGTCGGCATAGGACAAGTTTACCTTTACATATTGTTAGAGAAAAAGAAAACCCTCATAAAAAAAAATGTGGAAGTTGACCTGCACTTAAGCATTTTGTGCATGCTGTCTACAGGATGGGAACCGTGGAGCTAATCTCACCCATCTCTGCTCTCACAAAGCAGAACAAAGTAAAAGTTGCCTAAAATATCCAAACAGCCCAACAGATTTTCTTTCAAAACTGGGGGACCAGATTAATTTATACAGATCTGGGATTCCCAACACTAGAAGCAAACATACCTCAGTCTACAAGTTTATTGATTGCTTTCAAACGAATACATAAGCCTGCATCTGAGTATAGATATCCTGAAGACACTATATTAGTGTTGTACAGCCATGTGATGCAATCCAAAATTTACTTCTAATGTTATTCCGGAATAAGCAGCAGTGAACAATTAGGACTTTCAGTAAAAGCCAAATCCCTGGCAAATATAAAAGACACCATAAATGGAGATTTGTGTTCATTAATACATCAATAAATGTGTTTTTTTTTAAATGCAAGCAGTGTAATTATGTGATTTTGACTTGTAGTCCCTGTACAGCGTAATTCAAACTGGGAGAGGGAGAAGCAGCACAAAAAGCTAATCAGTTGTGCTGCAGTGTAGAGAACATGTAGACTGAAGGAGAAAGTTGTGTGACAGAGAGATAAGCTCTTCAGTCTCTCGCTTCTCAGTTCACTGTCCAGTACAGGGTGGGGGTAGATAGGAGACCTGTAAGGCCTGGTTCACACCTATGCAGGTTGCAGTTTGCATATTCCAGGTGCATTTTGTGTTTTTCAATACACATTTTTGATCCTTTGTCTATATAACCAAAACCAGAAAAAAGCCCCAGGCCCTTTCCATAAAATGCACAGATGTAAACGTGACCCATAGGAAACCATGTTTAATGTGTGTTAAATGTGTGTTTCTGCAAAACCGAAAATGCACTAAAAAATGCATAGGTGTGAACCAGGCCTAATTGTCACTGGATTCCTTTACTGCCAGACAGGAAGCCCGGAGCAAATTAAATAAAATGCAATAGGCGCAGGGCGGGCATGATAGGGTTAACAGGGGGACCATAGCAGGGAAATGGTATGAAAAAGTTGCTGGGATTGGTTGGGGTTTAAGGAAAGGGTGGAGCAAAGTTAACTGAGCAGAGGGAGAGATCCCCCCCCAGCTCAGTTTGTCAGGAGGAGCGAGCTTTGAAGCATGGCAGCGTTAGAACAGCTTCTTGCCAGGCTGAAGTCCAAGGCGGGGTCCAAGGGACCGGGATGGCTGGAGGGCAGACTGGCAGTGGCGCTGGGTGAGAGTTCCTCAGCGGCCACTTTGGAGGGGCGTGAATCGGCGCGAGTCCGGCGGTTTCAGCCGCCGGCTCACTTCTCCCCAGATCCCCCTCTCCCCCTCCCTCCCAGAGTGCAGAGGCAGCATTCCATGTGGGTCGGCCGATATCAGGGCCGCTCGCGGCGGCGCATGGAGGGGGGGAAGGGGTTGCAGACACAGACAGGCCGCGGAGTGAGGAGGGGTAGCGCCAGCAGCTCCAGGGCGGATGCTGGGCCTAGAAGGGAGAGTATGGCGATCTCGGCCCCTGGCTTTGATGCAGCGGGGGCGGGGCTTTGGCAGGGGAAAAGATCAGCGACGGCAGCCGGGCACCCCAGATCCACAGCCTGTGGCCCCAAATGACAGAAGGGAGGAGTACAGCAGCTGGCAGTGGCCTTGCGCGGCACTGCGGGAAGGATGACAGCGGGCACAGAAAAGCAACCCACAAATCGGTGGGTGGATCTGGCGCTGGGAGGAGGGGTTTGGAGAACTGCGGATCCCCGGCATCCAGTGACGCATCCGCTGGAGGGCTGTCGGCGAGTGAAGAGGAGATGGCAGTAGAATGGTCTGAAGGTGAGCTGTCACAGTCGGATGACGATAAACAGCGAGGACGTTCGATGGGGGTGGAGACTGGACCGTTGGCTGGTGGGACCCCTTCCAGGCATCCCGGTAAGTCTATATGTATTACTTTATGTGTTGGGGGTACTGATGTGGGGGAGGTTGGGGAGAGTAATAGTGGGGGTCAGGTCACAGCAGGGCGGTCGGCTGCGACCGTGCCTTCCCCTCCGGCCGCGCTGGTTGCAGACCGTGCCACGGCGGACTCAGGGTTGCAGGCATTTTTAGCAGGTTTGAAGGAATTAGTGCACAAGTTTGAGCCAGGGCTGAGTGGTAGACATGGAAAAAAGGAAAAAAATACTGCGCTACCACTGTACCGGTGAAACCCCCCCAAAAAGCAGCAGTTTAACAGTGAGATGTGCACCAAAAATATCAAATATAAAGAAAAAACTGCGCTAAAATATGAGTGTATATAAATGAATCATACATATATTATAATCATGAAATTATAATCTGAAAATTCCTCTTGGGGAATCACAACACCAAAGAGATTGCAAACTAATACAGTAATCAGAAAAATATATAAAAAAACAGTGATGTCCATATATATTAAATGTGAATCAAACAGTGATGTCCATATAAATTAAATATGAATCAATATATGCATATAAAAAAATAGTCCCAAAGGAAAGCCCCTCAAAATAGCACAACAAAGACTTGGTAGTGAAGATGAAAAAGACACCCTGCTCGCAGTGATCCGCCACCACATAGATTTTGCGCTTACCACAAAGCAAGCAATAAAAGCCTGTATGCTGTCCAAGCAAGGGATGTCCAGCTGATGTTATAACTTGTCTGTATACAGCGTGGCTACGGAGGTACAGCAGGGAACCCAAACACTCAAGCTCAAAGGCATGTGGATAAAGGAAAAATGGCCATAGTGTAAATCTGGTAGGACATCTTATTTACTACAAATGGCGTCGTCTGGGGAGACGCCATTTGTGGCCCCCTGACGACGCCATTTGTAGGTGAAACGTACGTCGGGAGGTTGACGCTCTGACGTCATTGCTATCCTATTGTGGACGGGTGCTCGGTATGCCGGCCGGCAATTTGCTGTTTTTTACCTTGTTTTATGCAAGTTTTCTACCTTTTCAAATAAAATGTCCTACCAGATTTACACTATGGCCATTTTTCCTTTATTCACATGCCTTTGAGCTCGAGTGTTTGGGTTCCCTGCTGTACCTCCGCAGCCACGCTGTTTACAGACAAGTTATAACATCAACTGGACATCCCTTGCTTAGACACCATACAGGCTTTTATTGCTTGCTTTGGGACATCACTGTTTTTTTTATATATTTTTCTGATTACTGTATTAGTTTGAAATCTCTTTGGTGTTGTGATTTCCCAAGAGGAATTTTCAGATTATAATTTCATGATTATAATATATGTATGATTCATTTATATACACTCATATTTTAGCGCGTTTTTTTCTTTATATTTGATATTCGGAGTGGTAGACAGTCGCCTGCAGCAGCATGGGTGGCTGCTGGGGTCGTGGGGGGGCGATGAATGAGGTGACAACGGGCACGGGGACTTCCCCCGGGCCTGTTACGGAGGCGGCGTCCGCGACGGAGGTCGCAGGGGTGGCAGGTAAGGAGGTGGCGCCTACGACGTAAGAGGGGGCAACAGGGGAGGGGGCTAAAAAAACAGGACTTAGTAAGGTTGGCGGATGCTGCAAAATGCAAAGTTTATGTGTATTTTGAGGGGCCCCATCGGAGCACATCTAAAATCTGAGGTGAAGGGAGAATATGTGGAGATTTTTGCGCTCCTACCACTGGAAAAGTTCAATCTGGATAGGGAGAAGCCAGAGGATAACAAGCAACAAGATGAAGAAAAAAGGAGATATAGGCTCATCCCTAGGACTTTCACGAATTGGCTGCAGGCCTTTGCGATAATGGCGGGCGTTATTGGGGAAAAGAATCCAGAACACTGCTCGGCACTGTTCTGTTATCTGGATGCCGTGGGAGAGGCACACAGAGTCTACGGGGGAACAGCATGGCTACGGTACGATGAGCAATTTAGGCAGCGGAGGGCTATATGACCGTCCTTGAGGGGGGATCATAAGGACATCAGTTTATGGATGCGCCTTATGATGTTGGCTAGGCCAACGAGTCAGTTTTTTCAAGGGGGAGCCGGTGGCTCATCCAAGCACAGACAATCGGCCACAAGAAAGAAAGGGGTTTGTTGGCAATTTAATGAGGGTGTCTGCAGATTTGGGGGGTCGTGCAAATACAAGCACGAATGTTCAGGTTGTGGGGGTGGACACCCTGTGTCCCGTTGTTTTAAACAGGGAAAAAACCATACTGGCGAATCTGTTAGTAAGTGGGACAACGCCGGTGATAGTGGGAAATATGCAACCTTTCCTTGATAGGTACCCGGATAGGGAGGCAGTGAGGTTGCTGGGCTTAGGGTTTTTAGAAGGGTTTAGAATTCCGTCACGGCTGGTCGATACTCCCCCTCTGTCACGCATTTTGCCGTCAGCCTTACAACATGCGGATGTGGTTTCGGAAAAACTGCTGAAGGAGGTTTGTTGGGTCGCATGAGTGGTCCTTTTCCTTTTTTGCCAATACCAGATCTGGTGGTGTCACCTCTTGGGGTCGTGCCGAAGAAAGAGCCTAACAAATTTAGGCTAATTCACCATTTATCATTCCCGAAAGGGGGTTCGGTGAATGATGCCATCGACCCGGAGGTATGCACGGTTTCCTATACGTCTTTTGACACCGCTGTGTTTTGGGTTAGGAGGTATGGGCGGGGGGCACTGATGGCAAAAGCTGACAGAGTCGGCTTTTCGTTTGCTCCCGGTTCACCCGGACAGTTTTCGTTTGTTGGGTTGATATTGACAGGAAGAATACAACGTGGATCGCTGCCTGCCCATGAGGTGTTCTATATCCTGCGCATTGTTTGAACAGTTTAGTTCTTTCATTGAGTGGGTGGTGCGTGATGTTGCGGGAGTAAATTCCATCATACACTACTTGGACGACTTCCTCTGCGTGGGTCCACCTACATCAGCTGTTGGCCACGCTGGAGCATGTTGCTGATAAGTTTGGCATCCCTTTGGCACCGGAGAAGACAGAGGGTCCCAAGATGGTGTTGAGTTTCCTGGGCATCGTTTTAGACTCAGATGCCATGGAATGCAGGCTGCTGGAGGATAAGTTGGAGGCATTGAAGGCAGAGATTCGGGGGATCTTGGGACTTCGCAAAGTGCAACTGCGAACCTTACAATCATTGCTAGGTAAGCTGAATGTTGCGTGTCGCATGCTGCCCATGGGGCAGGTATTTTGCAGGCGGCTGTCTGCAAGTACTGCAGGGGTTACATCCCCCAAGCACTATGTGCGCTTGGTGAAGGCTCATAGAAAGGACCTGACAGTATGGCACATTTCCTGGCTAATTTCAACGGCAGGTCGCTGTGGATGTCAGGGCCAGTTATCAACTTCGATTTGGAGCTGTACACGGATGCGGCGGGTTCTGCGGGTTTTGGAGTTTTTTTTCCAAGGTAAGTGGAGCGCAGGGCCTTGGCCTCAGTCGTGGAAGGATGCTGGAGTTATTCCCCGTGGTGTTAGCAGTGGAGTTGTGGGGGGAATCTTTCAAGAATTTGAAAGTGAGGCTTCACGGGGACAACTTGGGGGTAGTACAGGTGATTAACAAAGTGTCAGCGGCGTCACCGCCAGTAGTCAGGTTGCTCAGGTACCTGGTATTACGTTGCCTGCAGTTGAACGTGTTTATATATGCTGTGCACCTCCCCGGAGTGGATAATGTCATTGCTGATACGTTATCTCGCTTTCAGTGGGACAGATTCTGAGAGTTGGCACCGGGGGCGGAGCAGAGCGGGGTCCCTTGTCCCGAGTGGCTGTGGAGTATTGCCTTGGACGAGTAGCCGGATGGATCAGGCAATTGGTGAGCGACGCAACATGGTCAGCATACAACAGGGTATGGCAGGAATGGGTATTCCTGGTGCAACAGGTGGTGGAAGGACAGGAGGAACCAGATCTCAGGTTGCTAGTTTTGTATTTTGTTTCTCGGAATTTGGAGGACGGGGTGTCGGTGTCTGGGTTGGAGAAGAAACTGGCAGGGTTGGCGTTTTGGTTAAAATTTCAAGGTTTACCTGACTTAACTAAGGATTTCTGGGTTAGACATGTGCTGAAGGGCTACCGGTGTTTTATTATTATTATTATTATTATTATACAGGATTTATATAGCGCCGACAGTTTACGCAGCGCTTTACAACAACATTAGGGCAGACAGTACAAGTACAATACAATTCAATACAGGAGGAATCAGAGGGCCCTGCTCGTTAGAGCTTACAATCTAGGAGGGAGGGTCAAGTTATACAAAAGGGTAATAGCTGTGGGGGATGAGCTAATGGAGAAAATAATGCAGTTGTTAGATGGAGGCAGGATAGGCTTCTCTGAAGAGGAAAGTCTTCAGGGATCGCCTAAAAGTGGATAAATTTGGAGACAGTCTGACAGATTGGGGTAGGGAATTCCAGAGGATGGGCGAGGCTCGGGAGAAGTCCTGGAGGCGGATATGGGAGGAGGTGATGAGGGAGCTAGAGAGCAGGAGATCTTGGGAGGAACGGAGATGGCGTTTAGGTTGGTATTTTGAGACTAGGTTAGTGATGTAGCTGGGGGCACAGTTGTGGATGGCTTTGTAACTTATTGTTAGTATTTTGAATTTAATTCGTTGGGCGAGTGGCAGCCAATGGAGGGATTGGCAGAGAGGGGTAGCAGACACTGATCGGTTTGTAAGGTGGATGAGTCTGGCAGCAGCATTCATGATGGACTGAAGGGGGGATAGTCTATTTAAAGGTAAGCCAATGAGGAGGGAGTTGCAGTAGTCGAGGCGAGAGATAACCAGGGAGTGAATCAGGAGCTTTGTAGTTTCACTGGTTAGAAAGGGACGTAGTTTAGAGATGTTGCGGAGGTTGAGGCGGCAAGCTTTGGAAAGTGATTGGATGTGGGGCTGAAAGGAGAGTTCAGAATCTAGGATAACACCTAGCACCCTGACATGTGGGGACGGGTGGATGGTTTTGCCATTGCTCTTCACAGAGAAGTCAGGGGAAGAGGCACGTGGGGGAGGAAATATTATAAGCTCGGTTTTGGACAAGTTGAGTTTGAGGAAGTGGTGTGACATCCATACAGATATGTCGGTTAGTAAGTTAGTGATGCGTGAGGAGACTAATGGAGTGAGTTGAGGGGTGGAGAGATAGATTTGTGTGTCATCAGCATAGAAATGATATTGAAAGCCATGAGAGGCTATCAGCTGACCCAGGGAAGAGGTGTAGATTGAAAATAAAAGAGGTCCAAGAACAGAACCTTGGGGGACCCCGACAGAGAAGGGAAGAGGAGTGGAGGAAGTAGAATTGTAAGTGACACTGAAGGTGCGTTGGGATAGGTAGGATGAGAGCCACTGAAGAGCACAGTCACGGAGACCGATGGAGTGAAGTTTTTTGAGGAGGAGGGGGTGGTCAACCGTGTCAAAGGCAGCTGAAAGATCCAGAAGTAGGAGTACAGAATAGTGTCCGTTGGTTTTTGCAGTTAGTAGGTCATTTGTGAGTTTTAAAAGAGCAGTTTCTGTGGAGTGTTGAGGGCGAAATCCAGATTGAAGGGGATCAAGAAGGTTGTTTTTAATGAGGTGGTCACTCAGTTGGTTGTAAACCAGGCGTTCAAGGAGTTTAGAGGAAAAGGGGAGCAAGGAGATAGGGCGTAGGTTGTTAAGATTGGTAGGGTCCAAGGATGGTTTTTTGAGTATGGGAGTGACCAGTGCATGTTTTAGAGCATCGGGGAAGACGCCAGAGGTGAGGGAGAGATTGAAGATGTGGGTTAGAGAGTGTAGGATGGGGTCAGAGGGTGACTGTAGCATTTGAGAGGGAACAGGGTCCAGGGGACAGGTAGTTAGGTGGGCGATAGAAAGGAGTTTAGCAACTTCGTCTGGAGTAGTAGATTTGAATAGAGGTAGTGTCAGTTGTATCTGTTGACATGGGGTCTTAGCTGGGGGAGATACCTGTAGAGTGGAGATTTCATCACGGATTGTATCAATCTTGTTTTTGAAGTGATTAGCGATTTCCTGGGCAGTGAGTAAATCAGTGGGGGGA
The DNA here is from genome assembly GCF_042186555.1 of Aquarana catesbeiana. Classification (NCBI taxonomy): domain Eukaryota; kingdom Metazoa; phylum Chordata; class Amphibia; order Anura; family Ranidae; genus Aquarana; species Aquarana catesbeiana. The sequence goes on from NC_133329.1 coordinate 336,532,252, forward strand.
GGCGGTGGAGGACAAAGTAGAGAGTTGAAGGTAGAGAAGAGTTTATGGGGATTGGATGAGAAGGTATTAATAAGAGTTGTAAAATAGGTTTGCTTGGCAGTGTGGAGGAAAGAATAGTATTTTTGGAGGGCAGATTTGTATTGGTTGAAGTCTTTGAGAGACTTAGTCTTGTGCCACAGACGCTCAAGAGCGCGACTACGTTTTTTGAGAATTTTAGTGTCATCTGTTTGCCAGGGTTGTAGGGGTCGAGGCCTGATTCTGCGTGTAGTGAGGGGAGCGAGCTTGTCCAGGGTGGAGGATAGAGATTTATTGTAGATGGATATGGCTTGGTTGGGGCAGGACAGGGGGGAGATTTTGTCATAGAGGTGGTCGGTAGCAGAGTAGAGGAGAGAGGAGTTGAAGTTGCGAAAGTTTCTACGGGTGACGGTTAGGCGATTGGAGGGAAAGGTGGTGGAAGACAGGGGGAGAGAGAAACTAATAAGGTGGTGGTCGGAGAGAGGAAAAGGATTGTTTGAGAAGTTGCATGGAGTGCATAGGTAAGAGAATACAAGGTCAAGGGTGTTGCCATCAGAGTGAGTAGAAGCCTGTACCCATTGCTTCAGGTCAAATGAAGAGGTTAGACTAAGAAGTTTAGAAGTAGCAGGAATGTTTGTATTAGCAGGGATGTTGAAATCACCGAGAAGGATTGTGGGAATTTCCGAAGAGAGAAAGTAGGGTAGCCAGGCAGAAAACTCATCAAGGAAAGTCGATAATGGTCCAGGGGGCCGGTAGATCACAGCAATTCTTAGGGAAGTGGGAGAGAATAGACGTATACAGTGGGCTTCGAATGATGAGAGTGAAAAAGAGGGAGGAGGGTGAATAACCTGGAAGGTGCTCTGGGGGGATAGGAGGAATCCCACTCCACCTCCCTTGCGTCCATTAGGCCTGGGGGAGTGAGTCCAGTGAAGGCCACCCTGGGAGAGGGAAGCAGGAGAAGGGGTGTCATATTCGTGGAGCCAGGTTTCTGTGAGAGCAAGTAGATTAAAGGAATTAGTGACAAAGAGGTCATGAACAGCAGTGAGTTTGTTGCAGACAGAGCGGGCGTTCCAGAGGGCGCAGGAGAGAGTGAGGCTGGTGTTGGCAAGAAGAGGAATGGAGACTAGATTGTGTAGATTGCGACTACTGCCAGAGGGTGTAGGGTGCTGGTGATGGGTGTGTTGGGCACAGTTAAATAAAGTGGGCCCAGGGTTTGGGGAAATATCTCCAGCGATTAGGAGAAGCAGAAGAGTGAGGGAGGTAATATGAGAATATGATTTGTATGAGGGGACATGCTTCAGTATCCTGGGGGGTATGTTAGCAAGTGGGCTTAGAGTTAGAAAGAGGTGATGAGTGCAGTAATAGGGGGAGGGGAGAAGTGAGGGTGATATGTACAGGTTGTGGGGTGGAGCAGAGGGATGTAGAAAAGAGAGTTTGAGGAGAGAGGCAGCAATTGTGAAAAGGAGGAGAGGTAAAGAGTGCATGTTTCAGAGAGGAAGATGATAAAATTAGGAAATGGGGTCACCTGCAGTCTTTTATAGTTTGCTTTGTGCAAATCGCTGAAGTGCAAGAGCGGAAGTGCCACTTATTTTAAGAACGCCACTTCTTTGGAAGAACCCCCTGTATGTGCAGCCCCCTGTATGTGTTCCCCCGTAAGGAAGGCCTTGTTTTTATACTGTGTGTTGGGTGTGGGTTGAATCTGGCAATTAATCAATTAGGAGGGCATATTAGCAACACAGCTAGCAGGGCATAACTTTCACACCACAATCAAACTGCAAGGGGACTAAAAGGCCAAAATTGTAAAGATAAGCAACCCATAATTTAGGTAAGACTTAATGGCTAAATAAACATTGAAATAATGTGAGTATGGCTACAGATGGAGTTGAAACAGTGGTGACAAACAGATTTACCCAATAAGCTTTTTTGCAGTCATGCAATGTTCAGTTCTTGTTCATGTTCTTAATGCCCTCATTAAGGTATGTGGAGATATAAACGCAGGTTTACCCAATAAGCTTTTTTGCAGTCATGCAATGTTCAGTTTTAAGGTATGTGGAGATATAAACGCAGGTTTACCCAATAAGCTTTTTTGCAGTCATGCAATGTTCAGTTTTAAGGTATGTGGAGATATAAACGCAGGTTTACCCAATAAGCTTTTTTGCAGTCATGCAATGTTCAGTTTTAAGGTATGTGGAGATATAAACGCAGGTTTACCCAATAAGCTTTTTTGCAGTCATGCAATGTTCAGTTTTAAGGTATGTGGAGATATAAACGCAGGTTTACCTGTGAAGAGAGAACAAAATGATCAGATGGATGGAGCAAGAGCGGAAGTGCCACTTATTTTAAGAACGCCACTTCTTTGGAAGAACCCCCTGTATGTGCAGCCCCCTGTATGTGACTCTAGGCGTCCGGTTTCGTTCGAGCTGTTAGGACGGTTGTTGGCACAGTTAGCATTGTCCTGTTCATTGGAGTACGAGGTGGTTTTGTTCAAGGCGGCATTCGCCTTGGTATTTTTCAGGGCGTTTAGGATTAGCGAATTAGTTAGTCCTTCCAAGAAGGCAAATGGGGGGATAGGTGTGACAGATGTCAGATGTGGGGAGGACAGGCTATCCATACTGGTAAAAAAATCTAAAACGGATCAGCGGGGCAAGGGGAAGACGGTGCTGTTTTTTTCACTGCCGGGTTCTCCCTTGTGCCCAGTAAACTTGGTATGGGATTTTCTAGCAATAGGTGACAGGTTCCTTGTTGGTGCATCTGGATGGGCTTTCGTTATCTTGTTTCCAATTCATTGCAATTTTTAAAAAATGTTTGGGGGCGTTGGGTTTTGGGGATCAAAAATTTTCATCCCATTCCTTTCGGATAGGGACAGCTACGGAAGCAGTTCGATGAGGTTTGGATGAGGCGGCGGTGAAAAAGATAGGGAGATGGGAATCTAGACGGTTTAAATCTTATGTTTGCCCTCATCTCTTGAATATGTAAAAGGGGGTAGGGGCAAGTTTTTTAAAGTGGTACATTGAAACTGTTATGTGTTGGTTATCGTATTGATTTGCTGGGGGTTTTGTTTTTTCTCTTTTCTTTCAGGAAGAACACAGTGCCTGGTCTGGATAGTGGGCCATTCATATGTGTGTTGGGGGGCAAGGAGAGGAGATGCACGGCGGGATGGGAGACAGCTGGGTTTTTCCAGACAGGAAGCATGTCTCCGGGGGTTGGGGGTGCCGGGTATGCTTTGGGGTAGGACAGTGTCGGAGGTGCGAAAATTTGTACGGCTGGATAGGCCTCCTGACGTGTTGGTTCTGCATGTGGGTGGCAATGATTTAGGGATTAGGTCAATGTTGGATTTGGTTCGAAACATCAAATTCGATTTTTGGCAACTCCGCATGGTCTTTCCACACATATTGTGTGGTTGGACATTGTGGCATGAACCACTTGGAGGTTGGCTAGGTTGGTGGATAAGATTAACTGGGCCAGGAAGAAGGAACAAGGAAGTTAGTGGTTTTGTGGTCAGGAATGGTGGGCTTGCAATCAGACACCTAGAGCTGGAAATGGATACGTGGCGGTACTTGAGAAGAGATGGAGTACACCTGAATGATGGGGGGATTGACCTGTGGACCTTCGGATTTACAGGATGGGATCCAGCGAGCTTTGAGGATTTGGCAGGGCACCCAAGGGTAAGGTTTTCCCCTGGTGTGTGCTGTGGCGTGGTGTTGGTCTTTGCGGGTGAAGGATTAAACCCCAGATATGAAGAGTTCGGGACCCATTGGTAGTATGAGGCCCATTGGTGATATTCCAGCTAACGGGGGTTTAGCTGGAATTGGTTATTGGGTGCACTGCGGTCAATTGGTTTGTTGTCTCCGAGCTAGCATGTCAGCTGGAGGCCTATTTTAGTTAAGGTACCGCAGTGCCGGAGTGGATCGAGTGGCAAGATTGGTGGGTTTTTCCTGCAAAGACCAACGGGAGTATTTAACAGATTGGGGTGGTTTATTTCAGGTGTTTTTCATACAGTTATGTTAATTTATGTTAATTTTATTTGATTGGTTATTATTATTAATAAAGAAAATTGGCTGCTACGGCCAATATTTACTCCAGATTGGTGTGGTCTCATTTTCTGGGGGAAAAGGTAAGGGGTTTGTAGCAGGTGTTGGGTTAATGGATCTAGGGGTAAATGGAATACATCTGTTATACAATAGTCAAGGACTGTGCTGTATGGCAGAATTAAGTATACCTCAGAAATTTTGTCCTCTATGTGATATAAATAAACTTTTAGTGAAAGTATAAAAGTACAAAAAAAAAAAAATACAGTTACACAGATCCTCCTACATAAGTTGTACCTCTTTATCTGCAACCATCTCCCCTCTACAGCCGTTCAAAGACCAGAATTTACACAGGATGGTTCAGTTCTGAAAAGCAGGGAGCAGGGATCTGAAGTCTCACACTGCTGAGCTCAGTGAGGAGAGCCATGAGCTCTGATTGGAGGGAAGGGACACACCATCCTCCTTACAGTACAAGGAGAGCATGCACAGTTGTAGACCTCAACTGTGTGCTAAAGCTCTCCTCCCTTTTACCATTTTATCTCTTGGTGTCAGGAAAACCTGTCAGAAGTGCCTCATGCAGATACAGTGCCTTGAAAAAGTATTCCCACCCTTTGAATTTTCCATGTTTTGTCATGTTACAACCAAAAACGTAAATGTATTTTATTGGGATTTTATCTGATAGACCAACACAAAGTGGCACATAATTGTGAAGTGGAAGGAAAATGATAAATGGTTTTCAAAATGTTTTACAAATAAATACCTAAAAGTGTGGTATGCATTTGTATTCAGCCCCCTTTACTCTGATACCCCTAACTAAAATCTAGTGGAACCAATTGCCTTCAGAAGTCACTGAATTAGTAAATAGAGTGCACCTGTGTGTAATGTAATCTCAGTGTAAATACAGCTGCTCTCAGAGGTTTGTTAGAGAACCTTAGTGAACAAACAGTATCATGAAGGCCAAGGAACACACCAGACAGGTCAGGGATAGAGTTGTAGAGACACTTAAAGCAGGCTTAGCTTATAAAATATAACCCAAGCTTTGATCATCTCACGGAGCACTGTCAATCCATCATCCGAAAATGGAAAGAGTATAGCACAACTGCACACCTACCAAGGCATGGCTGTCCACCTAAACTGACAGGCCAGGCAATCAGAGAAGCCCATGCTAACTCTGGAGGAGCTGCAGAGATCCACAGCTCAGGTGGGAGAATCTATCCACAGGACAACTATTAGTCGTGCACTCTGGAAAATCTGGCCTCTATGGAAGAGTGGCAAGAAGAAAACCATTGTTGCAAGAAAGCCATAAGAAGTCCCATTTGCAGTTTGCAAGAAGCCATGTAGGGGACAGAGCAAACATGTGGAAGAAGGTGCACCGGTCAGATGAGACCAAAATCGAACCTTTTGGCCTAAAAGCAAAACGCTATGTGTGGCCGAAAACTAACACTGCACATCACCCTGAACACACCATCCACACCGTGAAACATGGTGGTGGCAGCATCATGTTGTGAGGTTTGCTTTATTTCAGCAGCGACAGGGAAGCTGGTCAGAGTTGATGGGAAGATGGAGCCAAATAAAGGGCTATCTTAGAAGAAAACATATTATGCCCCTTACACACGGTCGGATTTTCCGACGGAAAATGTGCGATCGGAGCGTGTTGTCGGAAATTCCAACCGTGTGTGGGCTCTATCGGACATTTTCCATCGGATATTCCGACACAAAGTTTGAGAGCAGGCTATAAAATTTTCCGACAACAAAATATGATCGCGTCAATTCCGACCATGTGTGGCCAATTCCGACGCACAAAGTGCCACGCATGCTCAGAAGAAATTCCGAGACGGAACAGCTCGGTCTGGTAAAATTAGCGTTCGGAATGGATATAGCACTTTCATCACGCTGCAATGTTTTAAATTGTTTAATACAGCGCACTCTCTTCTTCTTTATAATGTGAGAAGAATGAAGTAGTTTTGCTGCTCATATTCACACAGACTTCTCACAAACTTCTTTCTTTATTATTTATTGTGATTCCCTCAATATATTTTGATTTGTCACATCTGACCAAATTTCTTTTTTGTTTTGGTTTTTTTTTCAAGGCTATTTTTTTTTTTTTTTTTGGGTTTGTATTTTTTTCAAGGCTGATCTTTGTTTTTTTTTATTTTTAGTTTTACTCCATAATATTTTTGTGTGTGTTTTGTGTGTCAAATTACCACAACACCATTGATATCTTGTATTATTTAATCTCAAGGAGATTGTTTGGTGTTGGTGTCCCTTGTTAATTTCACATTGTATTTTTGAAATGTACCTGCCTCCTCACAAACAAACTGTCCTTTTTGAAGGAAAACACACATAGGCGAGTATAAACAAAAATTCCTTTATTAAGGGCTCAGAACCAAACAAAAAGGGAGGCAACGCTGGAGAAACATCATAAATTGGCGAAGCCTTTGACTCCCAGGGCACACATCAATTATTTTACTGCAAAATTGTTGGCCTGAGGAGTCCATATCTAAGGGAGTGAAGTCTGGTCCAGAAGTCCCAGAGATCATGAAAGCAGCAGATGACATGTATGTCCCCAGGCTGTGACACTACAAGAGCCTGCATCTTTTGCCAGACCAGACTGGACCCAGGGTCATCACTCTCTGGTCTTCTTTCCACGCTTCCTTCCCGGCTGTGGCTCTGGTGTTGGAGATGTGGCAGGAGGAGGAGTAGGACCTGGAGGAGGAGGAGGATGAGGAGTAGTAGGACCTGGAGGAGGAGGAGTAGTAGGACCTGGAGGAGGAGGAGGACTATGTGTGAGGTTACAAATGTGGGTAGCACATGTTATTTGGCCCCTCAACCCCTTATTGAGAGCTTCCAAAATTAAGGACTCACACAGGAGTCATTGGCCCTCCTCCATCTACATCATTTTGCAGGCAGTTATGCCAGCAAAGTCCTCCTCCACACTGTGGGGGCTTCTCAGGGCCTCTGTAGCCTTCCAAAAAAGGCCTATGGCAGCCTCTTCCAGGTTACTCCTCTTCCTGCCACTTTGTCTTTGAAGGTGTAGGGGAGGGACCTGGATATCAGGCAGCCTGCTTGGCCCGGCCACCTCCTGGCTGAGACTTCCCTGTGTATGAAAAAGGGACATGGTTTTAGTTTTTGCATCATCAATCACAATCATAAATTAGTACTCCAAACAAACATCTAGTTAACATCATTGAATGGACAACCATGAAGATTTAGAGGAATGCTATACCTGGCTCAAGCTGGGCTCCTCCACATGTTGCTGCCTGGAAGGCCCAGGTTGGGCGTCTGAAGCCTCAGCTGGGGGGGAAGGAAGCGTGGAAGGAAGACTGGAGAGTGCTGGCCTGGGTTCAGTTTGACCTGCCAGAAAATGCAGCCTGTCATAGTACCACAGCCTGTCATCTGCAGCTCCTGATCTCTGGGAATCCTGGACCTTCTTGTGCTCCCTTAGATAAGTGCTCCTCAGGCCACCAATTAGGATCTTCAAATAGGTGATGTCTGCCGTGGGGGTGGTTTATCTCCCATAGACAGGGCAGCTCCCTGAACATATCAATGAAGATTGGCATAAAGTCCTTATCTTTCAAGATATCCATTTTCACTGCAAGACACAACACAAGACAAACCCTAATGTCAGCCTAAAGTCTTCTAAACTTGTGCAAATACAGGCCTCAATCTAGAAGCAGTATAGGCCCAATGTTAAATCTTACCTTCGCAATCACGATCGGCGCCTCCGTTACGCCTTCCTCCGCTCACAGATCGTACGTACTACACACGCGTGTTACGCTTTATAGACACTGCGCATGCTTGAAACTCAGCTCACCCCTGATGTTCTTTCTAGTCTATTCCCCGCCCCTTCTCATTCGTCGCAGTGGGGAAGAGCACATGGCGGAGTCAGAGCAGGTGTCTGATAATTACACCAGCGAGGAGGAGGAGGAGGAAAGCCCGGAGCCTGAAACGTCCCGATCCAGAAGGAGACGATTTAAGGCATCAAATATGTCCTTTGGGGAGATGTTAGAGATGGTGGACATCCTGAAGAGGGCCGACTATGACGGGAAGTATGGACCTTACCCCAACCCCAATGTCCGAAAGGCCAAGATCATGGCGAAAGTGGTCAAAAGTCTGCACCAGAATTTCGAGGTACGTCGATCGAAAGATCAGCTCAGCAAGCAGTGGTCGGACCTGAAATTAAGAGAGCACGAGCAGTACAGAAAGATCCGGAGAGTGCTGCAAAAAAGTAAGTAGTTGTGCTGTGTTCCTATTCTTTTTATGTTTATTACGTTCGTGCTGCTCCATGTGCTTTTCTTAACTGTTATCCAGTTTAAAATGTCAACTTTCATGTTCATGGGCACATTATTCGTTCGTATCAAACATTTTTCTTTCGGCCTATAAAACACCATTGTTTTGGCCATATGCATTTGCCCACATTTTTTAGGGCCTGCTTGTGTGTAACTAATTTGGTTGTGTAGATGGGTTTGTTACTAGAATGAAATGCAAACTAGATTTTGTGTAAGGAGAGGACACTCAGTAGCTGTTTACACATCTGGACGCTGGAGCACTAGTGTGGGACACAAGAACACCCTTTTTATTAGGGGGCACACACAGGTGCTCCAGTGTATACTATAGGGGTGTCTCCATCTGTGAAGCTTGTACAAAACAGGTAAGTATTGAAGCTTCACAAAGGACAAGAAAAATGCAACATCTTGGAACTCTGCCAAAACAGACAATTGTACCCCACTTCCAAGCAATGTTTCATATTTATAGTTCTGCCATCAAATATCTGTGTGCTAAGTAGACCTATTTTTTTTTACATAGGGGAGAAAAGACTCGGAGGACACCCCTCATCCGAGGAGAACAGAGACCCCCAACCTCTGGAAGAAGGAGAAATCCACCCAGAACAAGCAGAGCAGGAAGAGGAAGACGTGGTGGAAATTGGCACCACAACAGGTGAGTGTCTGTGACCACAGGCTCAGGTAAGAGATGGATGCCGGAATATTTATAATACATGGTGTTTTTTGGTTTCTATCTTTTTAGGTGATCGTGATGTTGTGGATCCAGATCCTTTCACCTAGGAAAGTGCACAGATCCTGATCGGGGAGATCATAGGGTGTAATAGGGACTTGGAAAACATCAAGAAAAACATCAATGATGTTCTTCAAAAAATGAAGAACATCATTGATGTTTTAGGGAGAGTTTAAAACCCCTCCAAATCCCTTTGTTTTTTTGTGTGCTACAAATTTTTGAAATTTTTTGACAAATTTGAGAAAAGCCAAATTTTGAAGAGGCACACAGTGTGTCAACATGTGCTATCTGCCATCACGGGAGATCAATGGACGCGTTTTGGGGGTGCAACCCCTTCCTCAATAATAAAGTAGCTGTGAGGAAGGGGTTGCACCCCCAAAACACGTCCCTTGATCCCCCGTGATGGCAGGTAGCACATGTTGACATTTGTAAATTTGTGTGCATCTTCAAAATGTGGCTTTTCCTGGGGTGACCTCACCCCATCTGAACGCAAAATCAAACACAGTTTGTAAATACTCATATCTGATATTGCCTTCAAGTTCTACCAAAAGTGAACTTTGTAAGTTCAAGATTTGTGTCTTTCTTGTTGGTTTTAAACATGTCTGTTTTATCTTAAATGGACATTGCTGCTTTTTCTAATGTGACTCCAAAAATTGTTATACAACAAACATGTTGGTTTGTTTTAAAAACCTTTTCTAAATGCACATGTGATTGTACTGGTATTAAAAAGATTGTTAATCAAGAATGTGTGGATTATTGTCTCAATGCTACAACACTTTTGTGGTGCTCTAATTGGTGTTTTCGGTGACAATGGGTGTTATTTCCTAAGGGCAAATCCACTTTGCACTACAAGTGCAGTTTCAGTTTCAAGTGCACTTGTAGTGCAAAGTGTCTTTGCCTTTAGTAAATAACACCCAACAGTGCTTTGTAAGGTTACACAATCATGCCATTTTCAGGACTCACCACATTTCTGTTAGGGTCAGCTAAAACAAACACAAGCAGTAAATGTCACCAAAGATTTGAGTAGTTATTTGTTTTTTTATTATAAAAAGGTTTCAGACATTGTCTGGCATATTGATAGCCCCCCTACCCGCAAAGTATTCAAGGTATCTTAGCCGGACATCACGGGCACTCAGGGGGGGGCAAGCCAGGATGGCCACTTTCAAGCACCGTCAGGGTTGTTTCATTTTGAATTCCAGCCTCAGGCCCAACTGAGCCATCATAGTTGGCAGAATGTTGCCGTAAAAAGTTGTGTAGAACACAGCATGCCAGGATTATATGATTCAGTTTATACTCTGGCCAGCCGGTAATTAAAAACCCTCTGGCCCGGGGTGAGGGTCCTCATCGGGAATGGCCGCATAAGATGATCCCCCAGCGCAAACGCTTCATCCGCAACGAAGACGAATGGGAGTCCTTCCACATTGTCTTCTGGAGGTGGCAAGTCCAAGCTGCCATTCTGGAGACGCCTGTAGAACTCTGTCTGGGTGATGACTCCACCATCGGCCATTCTTCCCCACGTCCACATACAGGAACTTATAAGTAGCCGACACCACCGCCAACATCACAATACTATTGAACCCCTTATAATTATAATAGTACGACCCCGAGTTGGGTGGTGGGACAATGTGGACGTGTTTCCCATCTATTGCCCCTCCGCAGTTAGGAAAGTCCCACCGCTGGGCAAAGTGGGAGGCCACAGTCTGCCATTCCTGTGGCGTGGAAGGAAACTGTGGAGTCAAACAAAAAAATAAATTTAGTCATTTTGCACATAAACAGGGAAAGCAGATTAAAAAGCCTCTGGCACTCTGCCTGAATTTAAAGCACAAATCACATTTTAAAACATTTTAGGGGGTGTTTGGGGTAAAGCACTACTATGGAGCTGATAAAATACATTGTTAAGTGACTACATGAGGTGAATATAGGGCCAGGAGACCATGCTGAGGAGGTAAGTGAAGGCAAATATGTATGAAGGACAAAAAAATAATTACCTAAAAATCCAGCATACATGAGGACAAAGGGGACATTCACAGCATATTACAATCATGGTAATTAGGGAATGAGGAAAGAAATACAATACATTAGCAAACATTAAATACAATAACATGTGATATTAAAGGATAAAAATCTTACCTTCATATAATCCTTTTGCAGGACCTGGATGATGGCAGAACAGGTCTCCGGGATAATGATCCCCAGAGCCTGGGGGGAGTCCTGCAGGCTTCTCCCTGTCGCCAAGTACAGCAGGGTGGCGACTAGCCTCTGCTCTGGAGTGATGGCTTGCGTCATGCAGGTATCCTGCCTGCTAATATAAGGGTCAGCAAAGAGTCAGCAAAGCCAACAAACGGTGAAATACGGGGTTTGTCATCTGGAGAAAGTTCCTGAAATCATCAGGATTATTCTCACAGATCTCACGGAGCAAAGGCATATGACAGAACTGGTCACGCTGAAGCAACCAATTCTTGGTCCATGAACTCCTCCCCACCCTGTTCATGGACTGGACTTGTGTCAAGGTCAGAACCCCAACACCAAGCCCCCGAACAGCACGAACTCTACGAGGAGTACGTATACGCAATATGGCTAGAAAACGGTCGGCTGCTCAGAACGAAGTAACAGAACGCACTGAAGAACAGCAAGGCCTGTGAAGAGTGACCTGAAAAACAGTAACGAACGAACAAGAACAGAATGACAAGAGTCACGCGTCACTTGCTGCACGCACTGAAGAGCAGATACAAACCCACAAGCACAAACTGAACAGCAGAAAACGATCTGAAAACCACGAGTCTAAAAAAGCGCGAATCGTCTCTCACCAAACTTTTACTAACACGAGATTAGTAGCTTGGTTCTAAACTGGCCTTTTCTAGTCTCGTCGTCAGTGGTGTACGTCACCGTGTTCTTGGCGATCGGAAATTCCAAGAACTTTGTACGACCGTGTGTATGCAAAACAAGTTTGAGCCAACATCTGTCGGAAAAAAATCCATGGATTTTGTTGTCGGAATGTCCGATCAATGTCCGATCGTGTGTACGGGGCATTAGAGTGTGCAAAAGACTTGAGACTGAGGCAGTGGTTCCCCTTCCAGCAGGACAATGACCCTAAACATACAGCGAGAGCTAGAATGGAATGGTTTAGATCAAAGCATATTCATGTATTAGAATGGCCCAGTCAAAGTCCAGACCTAAATCCAATTGAGAATCTGTGGCAAGACTTGAAAATTGCTGTTCACAGACACTCTCCATCCAATCTTGAGCTATTTTGCAAAGAAGAATGGGCAAAAATGTCTCTCTCTAGATGTGCAAAGCTGGTAGAGACATACCCAAAAAGACTTGCACTTGTAATTGCAGCACAAGTTGGTTCTACAAAGTATTGACTCGGGGGGCTGAATACAAATGTACGCCACACTTTTCAGATATTTATTTGTAAAAAAATTTGAAAACCATTTAAAATTTTTCTTCCACTTCACAATTATGTGCCACTTTATGTTGGACTATCACAAGTCCCAAAAAAAAAATACATTTACATTTTTGGTTGTAACATGACAAAATGTGAAATATTTCAAGGGGTGTGAATACTTTTTCAAGGCACTGTAACAGAGGAATGAGGCAGTAGAGAGAAATTACACTCAGTGCTTTGGATAGAGGCGAGTACACAGTATAGAAGGGTGTGCTTTGTTCATATTTCATGTGTGAGGCTTACTACCACTTCAACACTAAACTGAAGACCTGTATGGGTTTCCATAATGTTGCCTGTAGAGTACCAAAGTTCGTCGTCATTTAAAGGCGCATGCAAATTTAAAGCTTGACATGTTGAAAACAATAATAAAAACTATTGAAATATTAAGCTTGACATGTTGAGTACCTATTTAACCTGGTGCAACATCATCTTTTATATCTTACCAAAAATTGGATAATACATTGCATTTGTGTTCCCTAAAATTAACTTTAGTGTATTTTTTTACTGACATTTTGCACTTGATAAATCATTGCACAAATATTGTGTAACATAAAAATTTAAACTACCATCATTTTATTCTTAACAATGTCTGCATTTAAATGTATAATGTTGTGGGGTTTTAAGAAATTTTTAAGGCATTAATGGCTCTGACAGCAAAAAGGATTAAAGACTCAAACATGGTAATTTCTCATGTGCATGATTGGATGTTTAAAGCAAGCAGAGGTTTATTTTACTAAGAGCTAAAAAGACCCAATTAGCAGTTTGCGTGTTCTGATTTTGTAGCAGAAAGTTGCATTGAGCTGGAAGGAAGTGAGAGTAAATCTGATACTGCAGTTTAACATTAAAGCTTAAATGTGGGCTACTTTAGTTACCTAACCTCTTCCCTTGGAAGCACCTTTCCTCCAGCAGCCAGCAGTACTTTTTATTTATACTTACTTTCCAGATTTCTCTAGACTGACCATAGGATGCGTAGGGTCCTCCTATTGGTTGGATCTTCTGTGGCAATGAGTGTGATGACATAGTGCCACTTTCTGCATCTCTGTATGTAACTGCAGGGGACTGTCCATGACACCCTGTACTCACAGGATGTCCTCAATATTTTGGTTGAAAGATAGCGAATGATTGTTTTTTTTTAGTTTTAGGGTATTTTTTTGTTTTAAACCCCTGCTGGGGTCTTTATTTATTTTGCTCAGATTTGAACTTTAATACAACCATTTAGAAAAACACCATTCTATGTAATCTAATTAGTCACCTGCTTCATGTTTCAGTGCCTTTTATTGATGACTTATTGCAGTCTACCAAAGTAATGGTATGTATTGTCATCTCATAGTAATAAATAAACAAGTGAGGTTACCTGTTGGATGGTTAAGCTATTTAAAGCCTTTACTCTGCATAACACCCACTAGAAACAAGCTTTTTTACTAACACTGGAGGGTTAATTGTAGAGCTATTAAGAGTTGTCTTGCTCTGGTCCTCACTGTTAATTGACATAATGTGAATTAATTTCTCATGTGCAGGCTTTTAATATCGTGTTTCACAAGGCTGTGCAGCAAGCAGAACCATCTGATGATGTCCGATTGAGAGTGAACAACCTCATTGACTGCGTGACATATTCCACATTCATATACATCAGCAGAGGACTGTTTGAAAGGGATAAAATAACCTTCACAGCCCAGCTGGCTTTCCAGGTACAGTACATGTACATGTTATGGTTTCCAGGAGAAAGAAGGCAACTGGACTTACTTTATCAAACTAGTTAGCAGTATTCCACTCAGTTTTTACTATTATTATTGTTTATTATTATTACGATAGTAGTAGTAGCTGTATTAGGCTAGGTTCACAGTACTGTGATGTAATTTATGACTCAATTTGCAGTACAAATATGTAGCGACTTTGGTTGCCTTTTGGATGTGATTTGCATATTCTATGGGGCCAAATTGCGCTGTAAATTGCACCAAAGTTGCACAGGACCCTTTTCCAAAGTTGTATTGTGGCTGCAGTGCATGAATGTGAACGAGCACCATTGAAAGCAATGGTGTTTCCATTGTCATGTGATTTCATGCCTTCCATCAATAGAATGTGAGAAAGAGGGACACCTTGGCAGAATGTGATAAGGCAAAATGTGGGCCTGGCTAAATTGCACAATATGTTTGGAGTGGCTTAAAGAACATGGTTAAATATAGTCTAAGCCCACTCACAGTACACACTGCACATATAACACAGTTTTTCTACCCAAAAAAATACTCCTTAACTACTGTACTATATGTGATTCACAATGTGTTTCACATATGTGTTTTCATTAAAAAAGAATAAAGAGGGTATAGGTGTAGAGGAAGTAGAAAAGGATCAGGTGTTGAGGAAGAAGCAGAAGCAAGTGTGGTGGAAGAAGCAAAGGGGATAGGAGTGGAGGATGAAAAAAAGGGTACAGGTGAGAGGGAAGGAAAAAAAGGTACAGGTGAGGGAGAGGTAGCGGGCACAGGTGTAGAGGAGGAAGAGGAGGGTGGAGGTGAGGAAGGAGGGTGGAGGTGTCAGGCTTGAGAAAGAGGGTACAGGAAAAGCAGAGGGGACAGGTGTGGTGAAAGAATCAGAAGGAACAGGTGTGGTGGATGAAATCAAAGATGGTACAGAAAGAAAAAAAGGGTAAAGATGAGAGTAAAGTGTAGGGAAGGAGGGAACAGGTGTAGAGGATTAAAAAGAAGAGGGTACAGGTGAGAGGGAGGAAGAGGGTGCAGGTGCAGAAGAGGAAGGAAAGGACACAGGAGAAAAGGAAGAAGGGAATACAGGTGTGGAGGAAGAAGGGGGTTCAAGTGTGGAGTAGGAAGATGAGGAAACAGGTGAAAGGGAAGAAGAGGGCACAGGTGTGGAGGAGGAAGAAGAGGGTGAAGGTGTGGAGGAAGAAAAGTGTACAGGTGTCTAGGAGGAAGAAGAGGTTAAAGGTGTGGAGCAAGAAGAATAGGAGAAAGGTGTGGAGAAGGAAGTTCTGTGTCTCACTTGTCAGGCCTCTCATTGAACTCCTAGATGCTGACGTCCTGGTCTAGCTATGTCCATGAGGAAAGATGGTACAGGAAGAAGCAGAAGGGACAGGTGTGGTAGAAAAATCAGAGGGAATAGGTATGGAGGATGAAAGAAAATTGGGTACCGGTGAGCAGGAAGAAAGAAAGGGTACAGATGAGAGGGAAGAAGAGGGAACAAGTGTGGAGAAAGAAAAAAAAGAAGCGGGTACAAGTGAGCAGGACATAAAAGAGAGTACAGTTGAGAATTAGGAAGATGGTGCAGGTGTGCAGGAGAAAGAGAGCACAGGTAAGAGGGAAGAAGAGGATACAGTTGTTGAAGACGTAGCGGGTACAGGTGAGAGGGAAGAATAGGGTCCAGGTGACAAGGAAGAAAACAGTAGAGGTTTGGGGGTAAAAGACGGTACAAGTGTGGAAGAGGAAGAAGAGGTTAAAGGTGTGGACAAAGAAGAGAATACTGGTATGGACAAGGAAGAGGATACAGGTGGAAGGGAAAAAGAAGGTATGGGTGAGAGGAAAGAAGAGGATAAAGGTGTGGAGGGATGAAGAGGGTACAGATGTGGACAAAGAAGAGGGTAAAAAAAGGACAGGTGTGAAGAACGATGTTCTGTCTCACTTGTCGGGCCCCCTTATTGAGCTCCCCAATGCTAAAGTCTTGGTCTAGGTATGTCTGGATGAGGAAAAAGGTAGATTTTTGTTTTGAAGCAAGACAAATGGATTAGGGATGCATGCCAGCCACTGACTGCTGTACTACTGCACATAGCTGCTCCAACACAGGAGGAGCTGAAGCCATACAGACAGGCACACCAGGCTTGCTGGCCTGACACTCGGAGTCTAATCCATCCCAGGGACACAGTCTTCAAGATTCAAAGGTCCTACTTGTTGTTCCATACTCTATGAATTGTGACAACCCCCTATCGGGGCTTTAAAGCAGCCAATAAGATTCAGTAAGGGTAGTCAAAAAAGGTTAATTTTATTAGTACAAAAGTTTGTATAAAAATAGATAAATAGCTTCTGACAATTCAAGTCAGGACATGAACTAATACAGCATAAAAATTGCAACAAACAATATTCGTGGTTTAGAAGCAATACAAAGTACAATGTATTATGAGACAGCCAAGGTTTCTTCAAATGTTAAATCCTTATGACATTGCAAAAAACAGGGCCTGTGAATAGGAGCAATGTACATACAATACAGTGTATGGGACAACAAGAATACTATATTAATCCTGACGCGTTTCGACCCTCACTGGGTCTTCTTCAGAGGATGGGTTGTCCACTGTGGAAATGTAAACATATATCGAACACAGTATAAGACTCAATAATAGCAAACCCATGTGCATGCAGTGTAACATATTTACGTAAATTCCATAATTACCTATCACAGGTTTCCTGGCAGTACAGAGTATTTAAAGAAAAATAGTTCCTCCTATGTCCTCTGTCTCCACCGTATCGGGCCGACTCCCAGGGGGGGTTGTGAAACACCAAATGCGCCTTACGAGGGATCACGTCTACATACCCCCACATGTGCAGGGGAGGGAAGGGACTGCGAATGGCCAAAAGCTGCACCCAGATAAATTCACATAGGTACTAGAAACAAAGTAAAAGGTGAGGAGTCAGTTAACTCCTCCAAATGGTTGAAAATGTCCCTATCGCGGAGCAATATGATGGGTCCATGGGTCTACAGGAAACACATGAAAAAAAAAAAGGGAAAGAATGAATGTTGGTGCTAGAGAAGTGAGCAGCTAAGTGTGAAGAAATTGTGAAAGTGTGTGGCAAAATTGGACAGACAAGCAGCAAAAGCCCTGGCGACCATCAAGGACCATATGACCGTGGGAATATTGAGTAGAAGGCAATGGGGCAACAGCTCAAACCACCAATGTTAGTGAATAATGGGGAAAAAAGACCAACCAGGGTTGGATGGAAGGGGGGAGGGGGAGGGGGGGGAAAGAAGGGGGGGAATTGGGGCAGGCAAATGGAAAGAGGGGGGGACGGGAGGGGAAGGGGAAAAAAGAGGGGGAGAGAAAAAAAAGGGGGGGGATTAGAATGAGAGGGGGGAAAGGGAAAGGGCAGGAGATAGAAAGAGGGGAGGGGGAAAAAGGGGAAAGGGAAGGGAAGAT